>NC_056745.1:567756343-567766343 GCF_019279795.1 Protopterus annectens
ACAAGAGTGGAGGAAGATGCACACAGGTGGATTATATCTTATGTAGGAGGGCCAGTTTGAAGGAAATTGGAGACTGTAAAGTGGTGACTGGGGAAAGTGTAGTTAGGCAGCATAGGATGGTGGTTTGTAGGATGATGTTGGTGATCAAGAAGAGGAGGAGGAGGAGTGTGAGGGCAGCACCAAGGATCAAATGGTGGAAATTGAAAAAGGGTATTTGTGAGGTGGAGCTCAGGGATGAGTTAAGACAGGCACTGGGTGGCAGTGAAGAGTTACCAAATAGCTGGGTAACTACAGCAGAGCTAGTAAGGGAGACGGCTAGAAAGATGTTTGGTATCACATGTGGACAGAGGAAGGACGACAAGGAGACATGGTGGTGGAATGAGGAAGTAAAGATGAGTATACAGGCAAAGAGGTTGGCAAAGAAGAAGTGGGATTGTCAGAGAGATGAAGAAAGTAGACAGGAGTATAAGGAGATGAGGTGCATGGCAAAGAGAGAGGTGGCGAAGGCTAAGGATAAGGCATATAAAGAGTTGTATGAAAGGTTGGACACTAAGGAGGGAGAAAAGGACCTGTACCGATTGGCTAGACAGAGGGACCGAGCTAGAAAAGATGTGCAGCAGGTAAAGGTGATAAAGGATAATGAGGGAAACATACTCACAAGCGAGGAGAGTGTGTTGAGGAGATGGAAAGAGTACTTTGAGGGGTTGATGAATGAAGAGAATGAGAGGGAGAGAAGGTTGGATGATGTAGGGATAGTGAATCGTGAAGTACAATGGATTAGCAAGGAGGAAGTAAGGATAGCTATGAAGAGAATGAAGAATGGAAATGCTGTTGGCCCAGACGACATACCTGTGGAAGCATGGAGGTATTTAGGTGAAAGGGCAGTGGAATTTTTAACCAGATTGTTTAATGAAATGTTAGAAAGTGAGAGGATGGGTGAGGAATGGAGAAAAAGTGTTTTGGTACCGATTTTTAAGAATAAGGGTGATGTGCAGAGCTGTAGTAACTACAGAGGGATTAAATTGATCAGTCACAGCATGAAGTTATGGGAAAGAGTAGTGGAAGCTAGGTTAAGAAGGGACGTGATGATTAGGGAACAGCAGTATGGTTTCATGCCGGGAAAGAGCACTACAGATGTGATGTTTGCTCTGAGAGTTTTGATGGAGAAGTACAGAGAATGTCAGAAGGAGTTGCATTGTGTTTTTGTAGACTTAGAGAAAGCATATGACAAGGTGCCTAGAGAAGAGTTGTGGTATTGTATGAGGAAGTCAGGAGTGTCAGAGAAGTACGTAAGAGTGGCACAGGATATGTACGAGGGTAGTGTTACAGCGGTGAGGTCTGTGGTGGGAGTGACGGATGCGTTTAAGGTGGAGGTTGGGTTACATCAAGCATCAGCTCTGAGCCCTTTCTTATTTGCAATGGTGATAGACAGGTTGACAGATGAGATCAGACAGGAGTCCCCGTGGACTATGATGTTTGCAGATGACATTGTGATCTGTTGTGAGAGTAGGGAACAGGTGGAGGAGACCCTGGAGAGATGGAGATATTCTCTAGAGAGAAGAGGAATGAAGGTCAGCAGGACTAAGACAGAATATATGTGTGTGAATGAGAGGGAGGATAGAGGAATGGTGAGGATGCAAGGAGTAGAGGTGGCGAAGGTGGATAAGTTTAAATACTTGGGGTCAGTAGTTCAGAGTAACGGTGAGTGTGGAAGAGAGTTGAAGAAGAGAGTAGAGGCAGGATGGAGTGGGTGGAGAAGAGTGTCAGGAGTGATTTGTGATGGACGAGTACCTGTAAGAGTGAAAGGGAAGGTCTACAAGAGGGTAGTGAGACCAGCTATGTTATATGGGTTGGAGACAGTGGCATTGACAAAAAGGCAGGAGTCAGAGCTGGATGTGGCAGAGTTAAAGATGTTAAGATTTGCACTGGGTGTGACGAGGGTGGACAGGATTAGGAATAAGTATATTAGAGGGTCAGCCCAGGTTGGTAGATTTGGAGACAAAGCCAGAGAGACAAGATTACATTGGATTGGACATGTGCTGAGGAGGTATGCTGAGTATATTGGGAAAAAGATGCTAAGGATGAAGCTACCAGGTAACAGGAAAAGAGGAAGGCCTAAGATAAGGTTAATGGATGTGGTGTTAGAGTACATGCAGCTGGTTGGTGTGACAGAGCAGGATGCAGAGGACAGGAAGAAATGGAAACAGGTGATCCACTGTGGTGACCCGTAACGGGAACAGCCGAAAGAAGATGATGATATATATATATATATATATATATATATATATATATATATATATATATATATATATATATATATATATATATATATATGTATAAAGAAATATAGAAAACCGTCAACAATCCTAGCCTACCAAGATAATAATTCAAAATGAAATCAGACGCATGAAAATAAAATGATGTAAATGAGGACAGTGACCGTGACTGCAAAAAAGTAAAGAAAGCTCAACAAATCAGAAAAACTAGGGGGAACATGAGCCAGTCATGAAATAATACCATAAGCATACCAAAAGCAGAAAAACGTTATCATTGAACCTACACGAAGATCGAGCAATGTTAAAATGAATCATAACCTATCAATAAACAATACAAACAACCAATAACAAAATCATGAAAACTATCCAATAAACAATTGAACACAAAATGCTAAGCATATGATGTAGCAGTAAAACATGACCTATTGGTAAGCAACTAAGAAAACAAGGACCAGTAATATTATCCTTCCAGACACATTATCAGCCCACATTATTAATTAATGTAAAGGATAAAAGAAGAGAAAAAACATAAATATATATATATATATATATATATATATATAGAAGAAATAATAACCAAAACCCAAAGATTTGTAAATACAATATACGACTCAAAGTGGATGGAAGATATCTCCCATCCACTTTGGGTCGATAATACATATATATATATATATATATATATATATATATATATATATATATATGCATATATATATATATATATATATATATATATACATATATATATATGTATATATATGCATAAAACACACACACACACACACATATATGTATGTTAAATAAATTTGTTAGAGTCAGACTGTAAAAATCATTGAGTTATTCAAACACAATGTCAATTAATAACAAACAATAATGCAGGAGAAACTCAGATATCTTATTCACTAATGTACATTAGGAGGCAAAAAACCATACACAAAGTTTGTATAGAATTTTGACTGCTTTATTGACCAAAACACATTGGTTATATACATTTCATTATCAGTTTTGCCCACCTCACTGGTGTGGCTAGTGACAGGGTCTTTACATCATAGTAATTCATAAAAAGTGCTGAATTTGTGTTTTTCAAAAAGTCCTTTTCCCATGAGAATGTTGCAGCCTTGCAAGCAGCTGGTCAGTCACGATGACCTCCTGAGGATGTAGCCAATTCAAGGTTCCCTGATTAGTTCAAATACAATAGATGTATGTCTTCCTTAAAGCCTCCCTTTGTCTTCCTTGTTCCCAGCTGCGCACTATCAGAGATAGTGCGCACAAGGCTACTCTCCTGGTGGAGGCAGGAAAGAGGACACACATGCGAACAGATTTATTATTTTCTAACTTTGCAAAATAATCTTTACTTGGAAGACATGAGCCAGACTGCATCTGCAAGCTGCCAAGGTCAAATTTCTGATTACACTGCGGCTTGTGCTTCAAGCAATAATATGCAGGTTTATTTCTACTGTTATTCTAGTAAGACAGAATTAAATGCATTACATTATGGATTTGAGTACATTTATTCCTAACTAAAGCACACATTTCTCTATATATTTGATCACACAACTTATATATGTTTGAATGATTAAATACACATCTTCCTAAGCAGCACACATTGTAAATATATTTTTCTAGGCAGCATGTATGTAAATATATTTTCTAAGCAGCATATATAGATTTTTCTAACATTCTCCCTCCTCTTAATGCATTTTATTCTGTTTAAAACATAAACAATATTATTTCATTCCTCAGCCTTTTCCTTTCAAGGGCTTTCAGCTAAGTAAGTCATTGGTTTTATATTTCAGAAAAAGCATCATTTGAAATTAAACTTTTAATTTCAACACTTTGGTAAAAAGTTTCAGTAGCAGATATATCAACAAATTTTTGATTAATCTTTTCATGCAGGGAATTTCACAGTAAACACATGCTCCTATTAGGAGTATACCCACACAAATAGCAATTAAATGTTTAATAGGATGGAACCCCACCCCCCCAAACAGATTCTGGAAAAGTCCGTCAGTGGGTTTGGGCCTGGTTTAGTCATTGCTGATACTTGCTGAATTACCTCTAGGTGGTCATTGATTTCATGTTGGTTGTCTGGAATGTACGCACAGCATTCTTCTTCGTGTACCACCTCTTGCCGCTAGGGTGAAGTAAAGAGCCATTCGATTTTGTAGCACAACAATTTTATTGCATTCAGTTCATTAGTCACCAATTCTAGGGTGGAAAAAGTTGCATTGTTCATGACTTTTTGACAGCTTTCTCAGCTCCCAGATCGATTTGACTGCTCCATAGGCTGGTGGTATTTCTGCCCTGGATATAACACTGTTGCCCAAGTTTATATGAGTCAATTTACTTTTGTCTTTCACTGAATTATGGCCTTTTCAACCAGCTTCGATTTTACCAACTGGATTCACAGGGTTTTTTTCTCACTGGACCTTCAGATTCTCGAGCTGTTTCCCTTACGTTTCATATTTTACCCAAAGGTAATTCTGCAGTATGTCTTATTGCTGAAACCAGATAACCCAAAAAACAACTGCCGGACCAATTCTCAGGTAACCATTTATATGCCTTTTTCCCACAAATAAAATCATTACTTTGGTACTGATACGTGTTATCCCTGCATGAAACATTTTCCTATTCTTAATAGACAATTGCTTAGTTAAGACTAGATTGTCACATACTGCATTTAATGTAGTTTTCATTGAACTCAGATATGAATCATGGTTTGTATTACAAACAGTACCCCCACTTTTGACTTTAATGTAACATTTATAAGACATTGTTATATTACCATTACTCCAGCCCACCTGGAGGGTATTACTCTTGTAGAGACATACAATTTCTTTTGTGTGAACAGGTAAAAATAAAGCAATTTTGTCCTGTGATCTCACAGTGCCTGTGTCAAATAACAGGTTTTCCCAAGTTTCATTTATTCCCAAGGGGACAGCAGACATCAAAAGTCCTCCATATGCTGTGGGTGTTGCAGTACAGACCCAGCAATTTGAAACGTTCATAGTCTCTACATAAACTCGTTTCATAGCCAGGTATGTGTTAAAGTTTGGGTGCCAGTCTGTAGCCAGTCCTTCATCACGTTTTATTAATTTTACTTCTGTAGTTATATGCAAGAAAAACCATAACAACAAAAAAGGTTACTACAAACATAGTTATTAAGTGTATGATCAGTAGGCCAGTGAACCAATGTCTCTGGGGTTGTTTCACATTTTTATTCATTCTGCCTCTGGCCATCCTGTTCCTGTGGTATGTCCAAACTGAATTTCTTAACAGGTTTGCAGTGGGTTAAATGAACCCAAGATGATCTCTCAGCAATTTTCACTGCAGTGGGTGTTGCCAACAGTACCTGGTACGGACCTTCCCACCTTGGACTCGCCCAGTTCTTTCTCTTTATGACTTTCAGCCAAATCCAGGACCCCGGGGTCAGCACGGCTTCTGGTTTTGTTTCTTGTTTATCTGGAAAGAGTTCAACTGCAAAACAGTCTTATTTATAACAGTTTCTTTATTTAATTAGCTAGTGAACTGTCAGCCTCCAGCCCTGCAGGCATGAGAGCTTTTTACTGAGGCACATAATATGCCTTTCCAAATACTACTTTAAAGGGGATCAAACCCTTTACATTTGTTATTGTTTTCATGCTCAGCAATGCTAGAGGTAAACAGCAAATCCAATTCTTCTGAGTCTTACTCATCAACTTTCTTAACTTGTTTTTTTTTAAAATCCCATTGTACCTCTCCACCAGTCCTGCTGACTGTGGGTGGTAAGCACAGTGATTCCTTAAGGAAAAGCTTCTATCCATTTTGAAAACATATCTATGATCACTAAACAGTATTTTTCCCTTCACATTTATTCAACTCTATGAAGTCCATACAAATAGTATGGAATGGATATGGTGGTGTAGGGAAACTCCGTTGCTTGTTTTTAAATGCTCCTTGTGCATGGTGCTTTGTTACAAGTATGACAAGCTGCACAAAATTTTATTGTATAATTTATGTATCCATATGTTTGGAATATTTTATTTACTAACTGTACCATCCCCTGTTGAGACATGGCTCTGCCCATGGCTCAACAAAGCTGCATTTTAAATAAATTAGACGGTAATATTAAATTGCACCTTGTTTTACCCAGTTTTGTTTTTGCTGTTGTAGTAAGCATTTGCATTGTTTTTAACATGTTTAAATCTAAAATCTCAAAGGGCTGTAATTTTTCAAAAAATAAAGTTCCTGAGTCTGAGGCTGCTTGCTTTGCAGCTGCATCAGCTCGTGCATTACCTTTGAAATCTTATCCTGTTGTTTTGTATGAGCTACACATTTACAAATAGCTACTTTAGTAGGCAACTGAATAGATTCTAATAGCTCCAAAATAAATTGCGCATGATTAATAGGTTTTTCACTGGATGTAATCATCCCTCTATTTTCTTTATTATTGTGCAAACACATGCACTGTAGAAAAAGCATACTGATTATCAGTATATATGTTTACTTTTTTTGCCTTTTACTAAAATACATGCTTCTGTCAAGATTACCAGTTCTGCTGCTTGAGCATACAAGTTGTGTGGCAAAGTTTGTGCTTCTAAATTTTAGTGTCTGTAACTACTGCATACCCCACCAGATTTTTTCCTGTAGGACCCCTTCTGCATGAGCCATTCACGTAATATGTCACCTCAGCATTATCCAAGGGCATATCTGTAAGATCTTGTCTAGGTAAAGCTAACTGTTTATATGAGGTTGACTCAGCAGTATGGTCATACATGAAAGATGTCTAGCAGGAGAAAGGTATGCAACTTTTTCTTGTGGCAGAATTATTGCAACTGCATGAGGCATTCTCAATGTGAGAGGGTGGAATAACACCATTGAGGCTGAAGCCTGTACTGCCATTGCTGCTGCAACTACTGCTTGTACACAGTGAGGCAAAGATTGCACCACTGGGTCTAACTGTAATGAATAGTAAGCTATGGGGCATTGCTTATCCCCATGTTGTTGCTTTAATACTGATGTCATGTACCATTGCTTACAATCTATGGTCTAAAAAAGACGTTTGTGATAACTTGGAAGTCTTAAAACTAATGAAGAAGCTATTAACTGCTTCAACCTGCAGAAAGCCATTTCTGCTTTTGTTTTTCATTGTAAAATAATTTGGTACCCAGTTCCAACAAAAATTAGTTGTACCTAGGAAAGACATTATTTCTTTTTTAGTTGTTGGTTTGGGTGCTTGCAAAATTGCTGTTTTTTCCCTTTTCTCTTTCCCACTATTTAGTATTTTACCTTTACTGAATATCACATATTCCAGGTATCTAACCTGTGTTTTTTTTTTTTCCCAAAGTTTGTAACTTACTCTTGTTTACTTTGTGTCCTTGTATTACTAAAAATTTTAACAATGCTACTGTATTTACCCTGCACTGCTGCTGGGTGCTGCTAGCAAGATGTCATTTACATAAAGTAGTACTTGGCTGCCCCCTGGTGGAGAAAACCCTGCCAGGTTGCTAGCCATCTCTTGTGCGAATATCGTTGGACTTTCACTATATCCCTGTGGTAGTCGGGTGTACGTATACCTTTTGCCCTGAAATGTAAATGCAAACCAATGCTGGCTGTCAGGGTGGATAGGTATTGAGAAAAATGCATTGCTAATATTTACCACGGTGAAATATTTCTGTTGCGGCTTCAAATCATTTAATAAGGTATGTGGGTCTGGCACCGTAGGTGCTCTTGGTATTACTGCATTATTCACAGCTTATAAATCTTGTACCATCTGCCATTCCCCGTTTGCTCTTTTTTTTTTTAACAGGAAATAGGGGTGTATCACATGGTGAATCAGGAGATTCTACCAGTACTCCTTTTTTGAGTAATGCTGCTTATTATAGGCTTAATTTTTACTTTTGCATTCTTTTCCAAAATGTATTGTTTTTTTTTTTTTTTCTGTGGTTTAAAAGCTGACTTTGGGGTAATTGTAACTGGTCCTGCTGCTTGAATAAGCCCTACATTTAACTTGCCTGTTGACCACAGAGTTGTTGGAATTTTACACAAGGCCTTTTCTTTTTCTTTTAATAAAAATGCTAATCAGCTGTCCTTACTAGATTGCAAGTGTACAGCTGTATGTGTCTGTGTCAACCAATTCAGTTTTGTTTTTATATCCCTTGTCCTGACATTTTTAAATCAGTCTGTTTTTCTATTTTGTTACCTTTTTTTTTCTCTAAGTCTGCCCATTTAAAACTTTTGTTTTTTGTCAAGCTGACATGTGGCAGTCTATTGGACTTATACAATCTCATGAACTCCTGAGGTAATGAACAGCTTACTACACTGTTTCCCTCAGTATTCCAGCATAAAGTTTGTAATATTAATTTGTCAGCAGGATTTTTACTTATATTTTTTATTAGGTCCTGGTGTGCTACAGTAGTATGGAGTACAATGTAACAAGTGCTGCTGATCAGTGTCAAGGGAGGGTACCTTACTGATGGCTACGTTCATCAGTTCTTTGGTTACTGCCCCTGGACCAATCATAACTAGGTCCTGGCTGTACCAATAATAGGCTTCACCCTCTGATCACACCACAAGAGCATTCACTTGTCTTTGTGCTTCCATACCCTGCATGGTAGGAACTACTGCTATGCCAAATATCTGCACAAGGTCTTTTCCCAGTAAGTTTACTGGATATTTTTATGAAACTACAATTTTACTTTTCTGAGTCATACCTGAAACAGGGTCAGTTATTGCTATATTATGGGAAAGTGGTTCCTGTATAGCTGTCCATTTGCTGCTTTTACTAATATATAATCAGGTGATTTAGAATGTTTTGGTAACTTGGAGGGTGTATCAAAGTCCGTGACGCTCCTGAGTCACACAGGAATTTGACCTTTCTTCCCTCCACCAGAAGTGTTACTTCTGGTTTTGTATTTGCTAGGTAGAGCTCCAGGCTCAACAATACTAAATCTAAAATTTTATTTTCATTTTTATTCTTTACATCTGTTTGTACTTCCTCTATTCCCTCTACTACATTCACATTTTCTTTTTGTTTGTTAACCTTTCCTGATGATTTTTGGTTATTATCACTATTATATAGTCAGTCCACATCTCCTTTATCTTCTGTTATTGCTTTCTTATTTTGTTTATAGTCCCTAGCTAGATGCCCTTTTTACCTGACTGTAATACAAATACTTCAGCTCCGTCTTCAGCAGTGAAGACTTGTGCCCTTTTTTTTCTTTTTACTATTAAGGTGTCTTTCAGTACGTCTAGCATACTCAAGTAAGGCTTGCAGCCTGCTTGTTCAGTGATTTATCATATGCCTTGTAATAAAACTACTAACAGAGGCAATGCAACCTTTTAAAAATGTATATATATATATTTTTTTTAATTGTTATTTTAAGCATTTTAATAATCTAGCATAATATCCATCTACTGTCTCATTTCCCTGCTGTATGCATTAATTAATGCAAGTCCAGTCTGCTCTAAGTTTTCATTTTTCAGAGATTCTGTCTGTTAGACCTTTCACTCTGTTGTCTAAAAATGTTTCAGAATTTTTTAAGCTTCTGTTTTTCTTTTGCCTGACGCCCTGCATCAGATTAAAGCTTGTTTAAGGAGCTTAACTAGTGAAAGTTTATCTAGTTTACTATCAAATTTATACTTGTTAACCCATTTTGCGAAATATCTCACATTATCTGCTCTCTGTAATTGCATATATTTTGCATCTTCTGTTAGGGGCGGGTCACGTGACCCTTTAGTGCATT
>NC_056745.1:567771343-567991343 GCF_019279795.1 Protopterus annectens
GATCTGTGACTGAATGTGAGGTTCAGATGATGTGTACTAGCTTTTTCTCTGTGCATGGATCACATTTCATGCACATATAACTAGCAATATGTTTGGTCAGTTTATCTTACTCATTTATTTTATGCACATATAACTAGCAATCTGTTTGGTCAGTTTATCTTACTCATTTATTTTATGCACATATAACTAGCAATCTGTTTGGTCAGTTTACCTTACTCATTTATTTGTGGAATACAGACTGTGTAAGACATTCAGTATGTACCTAACCAGGCATATCCAACAACTGGAATGTCCATAGAGGTTTCTCACTAAACGAATACAGGGTATAAGTAAAATGTCCTGTGCAGACCGCCTCAAGGACATATCCCTGTATTCTGTCTCCTACAGGCTTTTAGGGAGATCTATGCCTGGCATACAGGGCATTGTCAGATCCCACTCTGAAGGGGCCTCCTGCATATCCACAAAACAAACAAACAGCACTGGAATTACCAATTCTAAAGACTGAAACCTTGCCTGTGATAAAAATAGGACCTGCTGAAGAGATAGGTATGTATCCCAGAGACTAGCACATCTATGGAACAGGCTCCCCATCCATGTGAAGCAGAGTTCCTCCCTAACCCAATTCAAGTGCAACTTGGACAATTGGATGGGAAACCAGAAATTCATCCCTGGTTTGGCACCTATGTCTCTAATGGATACAGGTAACCTGTATCAGAACTTGTAAGAGATTTGGGATGCATGGCTAGGCTTAAAAAGACCCTTGTGGTCATTAGCCTAGTAAACACCTAGGAACCTATGAACCTAAGAGATTATTGTTACAGATGTGGTAGAAGGAGGTTTGGAAACTACTGTGTTGTTGGAGGTGATAGATCAAGGTGAGCCAAATGGTAACGTGAAAGTAAGTTGGAGTACTATGGTGGATCACATGGAAGAGGTAACAAAGGAGGTCCTGGATGATGAAACAGGAAAAGTAGCTGGATTACTGAAAGCTGCTGACAGCAGTTTTGGGATATGCTTTTCCAGTGAAATAGTTAGTTTGAAAAGTATTCCTCTACAACAGGGTGTTGTTGTGAGCACTAAGAAACTTTTTTCATATGCAGAAATGGTAAACAAAGGCAAAAAATATGCTATTATTACAGCAGAAAGAAGATAAATGCTGATGCAAGGACAACAAAATCAGAAGACATGACCAGTGGTAAGAATTAAAACAAAAACAGTGATATAGCTAAATTGTATGAAGTTATGGACAGTTTTATTTTATGTTTGTTATTTAAAGTACAGGATATTGGATTTTTTTCTTTGAAAATTTTATGAAGGAAGTGGAGAAAAATAGTTCATTAGCACCATAGAATGAATATGTTTTTCTGAACTTGAAAGTGAAGTTATGGAAGAGACATAGAGGAGCTTGAGTTAAACACTTTTTTTGTCTGCTAGTAATAAGGTGCATGAAATTAAAAAACGTATGATAAAAGAAATGTTTGGATGGGGTGAGGTGGGAAATGTGGGTGACACTGGATGTGCATGAGGGAAAAGTGCTGCATATTTCAAATTTTATAGTTGTGAATGGGAAACAGGAAACAGTGAGGTACTGGGATTAACCTAAAGCATGTGTTTTTATGTGGGTATGACAGGCACTTGGTGCAGGACTATAGTAAAGACAATGTGGAGTGTGGCAAAGAGGGACAAATTACTAAAATTGTAGGCCTAAGTCTAGAAAATGCAATGAAGTTGGACATTTTTGGTTTGACTTCCTATATTAGAAAACAAATGGTTAGAAGAAGAAAAAATATATATCTCAAAAGAACGACAATTATAATTTCATGCAAGCAACTGTAGAATAAGACAAGTCTGAAACATGTAAGCCATATTTTAACATCTGAAAGAGTAAAATGTGATGCAGAAAAAATAATTAAAGGAGTCACAGAACTGCCGAAAGCTGAGCATAACTTACAGATGTTTTCAAGAATGATGCAGTATTTTGCAAATATTACCCCGTATTATATCTGAGATATCTGTTCCATTACGAAAGTTATTATCACAAGAGATAGCATGGGAGGAGAGCTCTGAACTGGAAGCTGCAGAAGCACCAATTTTAAAATATTATGATATGACTAAGCCAGTTTTATTGCAAAAGGTGTCCATTGTAGTGGTATAGGAGCTGTGATTCTAGAAAAGAACAGACCAGTTGCTTGAAAACAGTATTTATAAATTCAATAATGAATTATGATCAAGTAGAAAAGGAACTTTCAGCATTCATATACTGATATGAGTAATTCCATGAATATGATTATGGTAAAGACGTTCAGTTTGAAATGTGCCCCACACTCTTGCAAAACATATTCAATATGTCTTTGTTTAAAGCAATTTAGAGATTACAGAAGAAGTAATTTAATCTACAGATGTATGAAAAGAAATTGAAATGCAGACAAAGCAGAGAATGACATATTGAATAGAGAATATTTATCAGAGAGAATTTTTTAAATTAAAACTGAAGATTATTTCAGTAATAACACAATTACCAGTGACCCAGGCTAAAGTGAAAAAAATCTCCGGAGATGTACTGATATGCTGTTACTGAAAGCCATTAAAGTGAGATAATGGTCTGAAGAACATGTTGAATAAGGAAAAAAATCAGTCATTTCAAAGAAGAAATAAGCTGTATCCATGGCTTAGTGTTCAACTCTGACAAAATAAGAGTTCTCATCCAAGTTGAGAAAACAAATGAAGGTGCACAAATCACAGATGGGAATAGTAATATGCAAATGAAGCTAAGGAAACATAAAATTCTGTCTAGAAGTATCAACGGTTAAAACAAGTAATGTAGAGTTGAATCATCTGGAGTTCATAGCTTTATGTCAGTCTGAATGAAGAAATGCTAGCGTATCCTGTTTCAGATAAACAATGGAGTCAATTGATGTTTATTGCATATGTACATTATTGTTAAAAGTACCCTGCCTTAATTGCTCTGACAGACAGTAAATGCAAATATGGTTAGTACATCAAAGTTTAAACTTTCAAGACAAATGATACATGATGTTGTCATATCTGTCAGTAGTATGCAATACAAAGGTCAAGAAACTGGAAGATTGAACATGGCTGGGAATTCATACACATAATGACCAAATCACACTATCCACATTCTAATGGGTAAATGGAAAGAAGAGTCCAACTGTGAAAAATTGCTTGAGAAAGTGCAGTAGCAATATATATGACAATTCTCATCTTGCAGTTCTGAGTTTTAAATCTAGTCTATTATGGGACTCAGTCTCTACCCAGCTTAATTGTTAATAGGCAGAAAGATGAATAGCAAATTGCCCACTTCAGCTATGTTGCTAATACCTGAAAATCAACACAAAGGAAAGCAAACCATAGAAAGAAATCACCAGAGATAGAACTCTTATTGTGATACACATTGCAGACTACATGATTTACTAGGGGAACACAAAATACAAATACACAACCCAAGGAAGAATTTTTCATATTTAGAGTAATATCTTCAGATGTGAAGAAAAGTGACCAGGAGATGATTTATGAGGATTGGATGTAATGTAAGGGGTAACACATTAATGCTGCATCACAGCCTAGTGAAGAGAACAATTGAACAGTTATGAGGTATTTTAAGATGGATATTGAAAGTGGCACATATGTGGTCAGGCAGCAGATGAAAGTTGTGGGTATTCTTTTGAATCACTGTTCAAAGCAGCTTGTGTCATTTTGGGGTGAGTTTCTCAAAGAAAATAAGATGCCATTTTGCTATTTCAGTAATGGTAATGGGTTTGCAAAATAAGTTCATGAATTTAGGCGAATAGTTTATAGAGGATAAAAGTCAATTGTGTTGGGGGTGGGGGTAAAACACATGGAAGACCTGATGTGGTATTTATACTACTAGGGGGAATTTGGCCACGACTTTGGGGAACTTCACCTGCTTGTTAGGACAGTACTTGTTCCATTCCTTACTCAGTGGCAGTGGGGAGAACAGTACTCAAGGTGATCCATGATGGCGGATAGCAAAGAGGTGAATGCCAGTGCAGTATTTGAAGCTCTACAAGATTCTGAGGAGCTGATTTAGCAGAATTTGTTTGTTTTATCAGACACATACATTCAAAACAATGATGGATGTGTTATTACAATCCTCCAGTTAGGAGGGTTGCAGGATGATAGTTTGGGTAAATTGTTGTGGCAGAGTGAAACAGAGAGTGGAAAAGATGTTTTATGGGGTGAAATTATGGACAAAATATAATTGAAGAAATCAGAAGCAATTTTGAAAGAAGACTGACAGACAAATAAATCATATGCCAAGACTGTTAAGGAATCTGTAGGGAAAGTGAAAAGAAATGAACAGAGGAGAGTAAAGGAAATGTCGACAATCAAAGGAAATTTATGGTGAAAATTCAAAACAAAGACAAAAAGAAATGGAAAGGTATGAGATTTGGGATAATTTAATGGCCCCACTGGAAATGAAAGCTCAGGAAAGACATTTTGTAACATAATTTTTGATACAGGATCTGTTCTGGAAAGTTTTTTTGGGGGGAGTATGAGAAAAAAAAAAGAACTGTAATCCCTGGAATTCTTATATGGTTAAAGCATTTCACAGAGAAACAAAACAGAAAATACATGTTCAGTTTTGAACTGAATTTGAAAAATAGTCTTTAAAGATACACTTAAGCAGTCATTTAAGAAAACTTTGTAAAGGAGGTATGGATGTTAGCAACATCTATGATAACAGATTGTTATGGACTGGGGATGGGAATGTCATATTGTACTGAAAATGGACAAAGAAAAAAATTGGTCATATTCCTAGTATGATCAATTTAGAGGCTAACAAAGGTGTTGTAAAATGCCGGGGACACTCAAATTCATGTTTTTTTTTCCTGTGGAAAAGATGATTATTTGATAAGTAACTGTGATAAGAGGAAATGTTATAAATGTAACTAAATTGAGCATTTATGGATGGATTGTAATCTAGAGAAATAGGATGAAGAAGAAGAAAACAAAAGTGAGGACAATATAGGAAAAGAAGAAGCAGTCCAATAAACAATAAAGAGGAAGTAGGGAAGCAAGATCAGGGTAAAATAAAGATAAGGATAAAGAGAAAAATGAAACAGAAGACAATATATTAAATTACTCTGAAATAAGTGATGAGGAAGATATAAACTGGAAAACAGTGAAAGGTAAAAATAATTTTACTGGCAAAAGAGTAAGAGACAGAAAAAGAAAGTTTAAAAGGATAAGTGTAAAAAAGAAAAAGAAAGGAAATGGAAAATGCAAATGAGATAAATAATTCAAATTTACACAATTTCTGGTAAGCTACAACATAGATATAATGTCAACTTTAGAGTGTTTTCAGTAAATGTAAATAGTATAAAAAATCTAAGTAGATGAATAGGCATCCTAAATTGGTGTTGTTGTACTTTGTAGAAAGTGGACATGGGCAGTCATTACTAAATGCAATCAAGAGTATCTATGGTATTACACTGGGATGTAATGGCTAGGCTTGAAATGACCTGCAGATTAATAGCCTAGTAACCTCCTATGATCCTATGATAATAATATTGGAAGATGGAAAGATTTTTGACACAAGAAGAGAGATTACAAGCAAAGAAAGCAAAGAAAGCAAAGAAAGAAATAAGCAAAGAAACTTTGAGGAGGAGAAAGAACATGGAACCTAGGAAAGGATTTATGTTCAGGCATAGTTGTACTTTGCAGAAAGTCAGTGAAAATATTGAACATAACATTAGTAATGATGAGAAGATTAACTATTGTAGATCTCAGATGGAATCTGGTATAAAGAATTATAGCATTGTATGCCTATGTTACAAGTATGAAATGGGGCATTTATTTCATAAAATTTTGGATTATGTAGTAATTAATATGAATATAATATTAATGAGAAATGTTAATTATGACTTGAGAGGAAAAAAGAGGAGAGGTAATGATATTAAGAATTGTTTTGAAGTTATAAAACATGGCAGTTTAAATAGATTTAGAATAATAATTTGTGGACATAAAATCAAGGTGTATATAATATGGAAATAGATTTATTTTATTATATCACAAGGTTTAAATATAGCTAAGGGAGAGAAACTTGTAACATGCTTTACAGATCACTCAGCCAAATGGATGGAAATACAAGAAAATAAGAAGCATATATGATTGAGAAAAGGAATAAAAAGAATAAATGAGAAATTATGGGATGAAAATGGAAAACAAATGAGTTTGCGTTTATGGAAAGATCACATTTCCACTAGGGTATGCTATAAAAATTGGTTTGAGTGGTGCCTAACTTTAAAATAAAAATATAAAAAATGTTTTAGAATGACAGGTGTAATAAAAGCAGAAAAGATAAATGATAAAACAATGTATATGGATGCTTTAAAGGATTTGGTAAGGAACACTAGAGAATATTATGTGATAGAATGGAGAATTTATGAAAAGAAGGAAGAGACAATTAAAGAATTATTATTTAAGCAAAGATATTGTGTACAAAGTAAAAAAAGATGTATCAACTTATTTGAGTGGCATAGTTAATGAGAATACTAGTATAATGAGAGAAATGAAAGATGATAGAGGGGAGGTAAGAAGATCTCTAACAAATTATGAATATCATAAATTATGTACAAAAAATGTTTAAAGATAGAAAGTATGAAAAAAGAATGGCATATTAAAAAATTGACAAAACACAAAAAGGAATTGGAAAATTAGATTTCCTTATATGAATTAGATCAGGTACTTAGACAAGTTAAGTTACAGTCATTTTTAGGATCAGATAGAGTAGAATACCAATTTATATGAATTTTATGGATTGGCAGAGAAATACTTCTTAAAATGTATGAATGAGTGGTTAAATGAAGGTTTTATGTATAAAGATTTATGAATGGTATACTTAAACTTGTATGGAAAAGGAAGATAAAAATAAAAATAAAATTGAAAATTGGAGATGTATAGTATTGAACGATACAGATTATAAGATTTTTATAAAAATAATTCAATACAGAATGGAACATAAAATGAAAAGTATGGAAGATTATTTAAAGGAAAAAAGAATGCCAGGAATTATTATTAAAAGAAACTTCCTAAGGGATGCACAGAGGATAACTTGGAGCCAACAATAACATATATAACTTTATTAACCAGAGTTAAGGGCTTTCATTCCTAAAATTCACTGGAACTTCATCAGAAGTAAAACATTAGGTTAAAACAAACATTTAAATATCTCTCCTAATGGTCACATGATAAAACAAAAGAACCAATAAAATCACATACTCTCATAATGCTTCAATTTTAAAACTGAATTAAAAGAAACAATTTCATTAAGACCAGGGTAGCTAGCTGCATTTAATTTAATCTGCTATCTCAACTGACAAGAATCAAGATGTTCATCCATGATTCTAACCTGAATGTCTTTCTTAATTTGCTCTATTGCTAAAAAGCCAAACATATGAGTGTCACATACCATTAGATGCTTGTACAATGTGTTAGTAGGTTTGTTGTTTCTAATATCCAAGCTGTGTTCATAAATTCGATCCCTTAACTTCCTGGAGGTTTTACCCACATAGAAGGCTGTTCTCCAATTGGGTACTGTCTGTGATTCCACCCATTTTCTAAGGCAAGTTATACATCAAACTACTGAATATAACATTTATGCTTCTTTTTAATAACAAGTGTAAAAACAGGATATGATTATGGTATTTCTGTATTGAGAAAAATTTTGCAGTGATAACATTTTCCTAAATGTGTTCCTTTGGAAATATGTTTATTTTTTCTGCATGTGTAGTTTGTTTATGTTGAGAATTTCACAACAATACTGTTGCACATAATAGACTATGAAATCTGTGAAAGTTGCAGAGCAAGAGGCTTCATTGGTTTTCTCCTCAAGTAAAGTTACAGAGGGATTTCAGATGTCTAGAGAGAGCAGTCCTATTATAAACTGTAAATCTGGAGTACCACTAAAGAGACTAGATAGAGGAATGGATTTTTGCAAAGTTGATCATGATACCGAAGACAACTGCATTTATTATAATGTCTTTTGAATATCTATCTATTTATATATTTGTCTTTGTTTACTGGGAAAGTCTGACTGGGTAATACTCATTTTCAGTGGAGACCTGGGGAGAAAAGCTCCATTTGTTTACATTGCATTAGTTCCAGTTAAACACATAGTAGTTACATTTCTATTTACATTTATACACATACAGTGGTTACATCTATACATTCTAAGATTGTACAGAGGTAAAAGTTACTAAAGAGACAGCCCACATGGATTGTACAGGTAGCAGCTATGTATGAAAATTGTTTTGTCATTCCAGCTAGAGGTTGAGAATATTCTGTTCAATGAGAGTATTTGGAAAACACTGCATGGTGAGCACAAAGTCTTAACCTGGTGATGAACATGTGCAGGACCAGGATTGGTTAAGATGTTATTTAAGCAGTGGTTTAAAGCTATTGAGTTTGTTTGAGAGTTTTTGTTGTGTGAGGTTACTATTCTGGAATTTAGCAACATACTGGGAGCAGAATGATTTTCCTGCAACATTATTCATATAATAAATATAAATACACACAAATTTTATTTATATTATATATTTGTATAATATATATTTATTTATATAATAAATACAAATATGCACAAAAGTTTTATTTTTGCTATAGTAAACTAATGATATGCTTAGTGCAGTCTTATGGTCAACTACAACACAGCATAATAGACTGTAAATACCATACATTCTTTTCTGCAAACTGCCTGGTGACCGTCAACACTTCCTGTGACACCATGAGTCCAGCTGTCCCATTTTTGGTGATAGACAATCATGGCAGGCCATCGGTCAGATAGACATCACCGTTTTGCATAACTCTAACCCTATTCTCCAACTCTGTTGACTTTATTTCCTCACAGTGCCAGCAACTGACATATGCAGACTTCTGAAAATGAACAGATCCTGGCTATAACTTGTAAAACAGTGCTATGTGTATACATGCACAGCCACTGTCCTTCATGTTGCCACTTATGATACCCATCCTCTGCTAGGTATTAACATTACAAAAGAGTGTCTTGCCACTCTGACCAGTTTCCACAGAGCTCAGTCAATCAGTTCTAGGTTATCTACTTCAAATTCAGGACTCTATCCTACTGTAATATAGGACTGGCTTATGAGCTGATGTGCCTTTTATTATTGACAGCCTTTTGATTTTGATAAGTATTAGTTCTATATATTTTAGTTTTTAATTACATTTCTGTATTTACTTATTAAATGGGTAAGTGAAATGGCCCACTGCAGGAACTTTTCAGTCACAACCTGAACCAAAAGGGTGAGCTGTGTATAGAATTACCCAAGTCAACCAGAATTGTTTTTGGAAGGTGGAAAGAAATGAAGTGCCAGAAAACACCCACATAGATATGGGGAGAACATACCAATTTTGTTTAGACCTGGAGCCCTGAAGCTATAAGGCAGAAACATAAGGCGTGGCCATTTCACTAACTAAATCACAAGTTTAATATTCACTATTTAGCATATGTAGGACTGCATATTTCTTTACTACTTTAAAAGGTATGTTCAGATTTACTATGTGTGATATTCTTTGTAACACCTCATATATGCAGCCATATAACTATGAACCTCGAAGCAAAATCAGAAGAAGGTTGGAATGACAATATCCCTAATTATATTAAAAATCTTGAAAACCTTCAAATTTATGACAAGGTGATGCTTCATTAGCCTTCCTCATTCTTAAAATGTGTTCATTTTTTTCAGTTCCTGTCAAATGCAGTCATATAATTTACCTTTTTAATGATTCGTTCAGATTAATTTCTAAGTTGTTAGGAAAAATGTTTGCACTGTAACATGTAAAAATGAGTATATAAATCTGATATTTTCTTTACTGAACTTTCCAACACAAATAATTGGAAAAATGAGTCTGTGAAACCCTTTGATTAATTTTATTTTTTATTTCTATGGGCAGATCTGATGATGATGAAACATACTGTCGTGCTGTAACAGAGTATGGCAGGGCATGCTCTCATGCTGGCTACCCTTTGATAGACTGGAAGGATGACTTTCCTGCTTGCAGTAAGTTTAATTATGTACTTTACTTCAGAGATGCAGCACTGTCTACAGTCCCCTTACCATATATAATGCCAGTCACATACATCACCTCTGATGCAGTGCAGGATGTAGAGACCATTAGTCACCTCAATGTGTTGTGCTTCAGCATTCTCTGCAGTGAGTCTCCTAGTATTAGTGCTAGAGATAATTGAGTTAATGTGAAGAGGTGACAGGGTGAAACTAAAGGATATCAAAGAAGACAAAGGAATCGTAGACACAAATTATGTTTCCTTAAAGTCATTAGTGGGGAATGATTTCATCTTTATACTTACACTGGTTCACAAGCAGTATATAATTTGTGGGCAGACTACTTATTGGCTTTGCAGTCCAGGACAGGGGATCAATCAAAAGTTTGTTTTTCTGTATAGGAGACTGATGTTTGAAGGATCATGGCAAGAAGCTACTTTGTTCAAGGTTGTAATGTCTGCTGATGCAATGAAGCAATTCACAAGAGGTTCCATGCTATTTTTTAAATACTGATGCTTATTATACTAAGCAGTTGGCTAGTTAGAATCCTTGTCATGCTGTCCTGCCTGGATAACACGCATAATTAGACATTCTTGTCTATGAAAGTATGACAGTTTAACAACAAAAATGCATGTGCATGAACCAGCACTGTCTACATACAATAAGCCGAGATGACAAATGGAGAGGAATGCATTTGAAAATGTATGCATTTACACTTCAGAATAACTTGTTTCCTTATATTTAAATCTATATGCAAAAAACTTGGCTCATAAACTGGACCCAAGAAGTCAGGATTGCTGAGACCACTACCACCAGAAAACCAGTCACCAGTGGAGTACTCCAGGGCTCTGTGTTGGGCCCACTCCTAATTATTTTATTTATTTATTTATTTATTTATTTTATTTTACATTTGTTTACTGGGAAAGTCTGACTCAACACATGTCCTTTTTCAGCAGAGGCCCAGGGAGAAAAGCTCCACATACTATACAATATAGAACAAATTACAGGACAGTTATAAAACACGGGGTAGCTACAGATGAAAAGCATCAGCAAGGTACATTCTGGTAAAAAAATACAATTGGATAATCACAGCAAAGTTACAGTTGGTAAAGGAATTACAAGTCAATTGTAAATACACTGGGTATATATATTTGGAAAATATCAGTAAAATACAGCCTGGTAAAGTCTATCTGTAAGATCTCAGCAAGGTATAGTCTGGAAGAAAGGATTGCTGACAGACTAGTATAATCAAGGAGGTTACCAGTTTTATAGTTATTTTGAGATAGATTAATATAGTTATGACTGGTTAGGTCATGTGAAGCCTTTAATCTTTAATATGGTTAGCCAGGAGCAGAGCAGTGACACAGCCATTTATTAGGTGAAATTTTAGTGTTTTCTTAAATTGGTATAGGGTTGTGGTGGATATTATATCCTGTGGTAATTCATTCCAGTATTTGCCTATGTAATTTGAGAAGAGGCATTCACCAGCTTTGTTTTTGGGTTTGTTAGTCCTAATAAGGGGTTTGTTGGTAGATCTTATGGTTCTAGTGGTGGTGTATGGGGGTATTAGATGGCTCAGGGAAGGGTTTTTATCAGGATTATAGAAGAGTTTGTGGGCTATATTTAGTTGATTAAAGAGAAGTTGAGGAAGTTCCAGCCAGTTAAGTTTTTTAAGTGCTGTGCAGTGGTGTGATCTAGATGCTGAGTTTGTAGCATATCTGGCAATTTTATTGTAACAGGTTTCCAATTTTGCCATTTCTGATTTTCTTAGGTTTATCAGTATAGGGGATACTAGAGCAATGTAGAGATTAGATGTGTTTGGGCAATAGTGGCTTTAGTGTTATTTGTGACAAAGCTTTTTTTTTTGGAATTTAGACTTAATTGGAAGTTAGTTAACCATTTTTCTACTTCTAGGAATGATTATTGAGTTTGTGTTTGGAGCTCCTGTAAGTTAGAAGTAGCACGTATGACTGTGGAGTCGTCTGTGTATTGGATGAAGGTGGCCAGTGGAGTTGAGTTATGGAGGTTATTTGTGAACAGAGAAAAGAGAAGTGGTCTTAGTATTGAGCCTTGTGGGACTCCTAGGGTAACTGGGAGTCATAGTGAGGGTGTTTGTTGTCAACGTACTGCTTGTTGGCATCCATTTAGGTAATCCTGGAACCAGGCAAGGGTGGACTGAGATAAATTTAGTTCTGTAATGACATTTAGTAGTTTATTTGGCATCTGCTTATCAGAAGTCAAAGTTAACATCGAAGGTCACTGCCTCACCAAGTTCACAGATGACTGTAAACTGGGAGCTGTCATAGTTCCCCCATGACACAAACATGCTACAAGAGTGTCGACACAAACAGATGATTGGTGCCAGAGCCACTGATTAAAACTTATTGTGAAGAAATGTATTATAGTGCCCTTTGGAAAGTTGTCTACCCAAGCTATTTACTCCAATGATAAAACATCCCTAAGAGTTGACTGGTAGTTAGGGATTTGGGAACATATGTAAATAATAATTTGGCCTATAACCAACATGTAGCCAAGGTAGTGATAAAATCATTTTATGTTGCACAACTCATAATCGAGGGTATGGCATCCAGGTCCAAGGAAGCTATAGTTCCAGTCTACTCAACCCTTATCAGAACCATCTTTGAATAACATTTCCCTTTGGCATATGCCTAACCAGCCATCTGCAACAGTTGGAATGCCCTGAAAGGTTTCTCACCAGTAGAATCCAGGATATGAATACCCTGCCCTATGCAGATCTCCTTAAGACTCTATCTCTTTACTGATTCTCCAACAAGTTACTGAGATGATATTTGTCTGGCATATAAGGCATCTTTAAACCCTGTCTTGAGGGACCTCTTGCACATCTGCAAAATCAACAGCACCTGGAACACTAGATCCAAGGACATGAACTTTGCCTGTAACATAAATAAAGCTGGTGAGACCGCAACATGTCTCAAAGAATTCCCACACCATGGAACAGCCTCCCCATCTACATGAAATGGAGTTCATCCCTAACCCTTTTCAAGCAAAACCTTGATCATTAGATGGGAAATCATGAAATTCACCTCCAGTCTGATCCCCCATGTCTCTGATGGACAGAGGCCAACAGTAAGTTAATTAATGCCCACCTAACATTCCGCCACATAACCTTTAGCTACCTCCTTACTAACATACCCCCATCATATAGCCATCCAGTGTACTTTCAGGCAAAACTGGGTTGAATTGCATGGCTAGGTTTATAAAGACCCTGGTGGTCAATAACCTGGTAAAAAACCTATGAACCACTTTTAGGAGGTGCAAATGTAACATGAAAAGAACATTGACAGTTCTGACCTCTATACCATCTCTGCTTTTCTAACAGCAAACAATTAATTCATACTACAGTGTATTACATTAAATTTACCTAATGGCTGAAGGTCACAACAGGCCTGTCTTGTGTGCTCTTTTATGTGACTTTGCATTCTATCTGTCCCCCACCCCAAACTTCTCGTTACTCTTTCCACCTTTCCCATGTCTTCTTGAATACCTCAATGGATTTCCTGGCCATCACACAGTCTTGTAGCCCATTACTAGAGTCCACAACCATGTCTGTGAAAAACACCTTTTGGAGATTCTGAGAGTAGTTAGTCCTTCATGGTCTATCCATTCTAATAAAAAATGACCCTTTCACATCTTCCTGACATCATGTTGTGCACAGAATCATGCCTCTCCATTTCTTCTGGTTTCAAGTTGAAAGAAATTCTTAAACCTATAGCCTATGTGGATATTCATTTCCTTTCCTTCCATTCCACATATTGTAATGGTAGCTTTCCTATGAATTCCTTCCAGCAGCCTGATGTCCTTTTGCTTATATGGCATCTAGAACTGCTTGCAGTATTCAAGGTTATATGGCATCTAGAACTTCTTGCAGTATTCAAGGTGTGATCTGATTAAGGCCCTGTAGATTTGAAGCATTAGCGCTTTGCTTCTGGACTCTATCCTCCTCAAGATACTATTTCCACAAGAAGATGACTCAAGATGTCATCTGCCCTAGGGAACTACCATATTGACAACAAACCCCTAAGATCTGACCCAGTTGTTCAGGATTTGGGAACTTATTTGGCAGTGATCTAACTTTTGACTAACATGTATCTATTGTTGCAAGTCCTTCTATTTTGCACAGCTTATAAACAAAGGGATCGTGTCTCACTTAGGTATGTCATTGTCCATCTTTACTCGACCCATATTAGGCCAGTCATTGAATATAATGCCCCCTTTGGCATGTGTCTGTTCTGGCACATGCAATATCTGAAATGCCCAAAAAGACACCTTACTAAAAGGATACAAGGCCTAAGCAATATGTCCTACATAGACCAAATCAAAACCCTGTCACTGTACTCTGTATCCTACAGACTGCTAAGAGGTGACATGTGTCTGGCATACAAGGCATCCTCTGATCCATTACTGATGGATTTACTACACATCAGCGACATCTGAAATACTAGATCTAGGGATCAAACCTCTTCTGTAACATCAACAGAAAGGTCTGGAGAGACAGGTATATTTCACAGAGGACCACTGCTATTTAACAGAATCCCCATTGATATAAAACCAAGTCCAACCCTACCCATTTTCAACTTAGATCTATGGATAAAAAACAGAAAATGTACTGCACCCTGTACTACTAATGGACAGATGCAGCTCCTAAATGCTTTATCCCATATGTGGTAACCTCAAATTATCTATGGTTTGATCACAGTTATTCTCATTAGGAGTAATATATAATTATCGACTATGGGATGGGTAAGGCCAAACTATAACCAAATGGGCTAGGTTATTTAGAGCATAAAAAGGGAAACTGGCTAGGCTTAAAAGGGCCTGCAAAAGCAGCTAGCCTAGTACTTACCTATGAATCTGTGAATCTATGCACCACAGCATTTTCTTTGTTTTTGACGCTGCTGCCCTCTCTATTTGCTCCCAGTGGTCCAGTCCAGGTACGATTATCATCCCTGAATTCTTTTACTGCTCTTCTGCATTCATTCTATTCCTGTCAGTTAATACTTACCACCAGAATTGCAGTAGCACTTTGCATTTGTTTTCAGTGAACCTCAGTTCCCACCTTTCTGACCACATGTTAAGCTTGCCTTTATCCTTTATTGTACCTTTCTCCCATCCTCCACTACTACACCTGTGTTTCTGTCATCAGTAATGAGATTGATTCTGTTGTCTAATTCCTCAGGTATATCTGAGACAAACATGTGAAGTGCACTTGCCCACCCTTGCAGTACTCCAATACTAATTTTCTTACTTCCTGACATTGTC
Source organism: Protopterus annectens (assembly GCF_019279795.1). Classification (NCBI taxonomy): domain Eukaryota; kingdom Metazoa; phylum Chordata; order Ceratodontiformes; family Protopteridae; genus Protopterus; species Protopterus annectens. The sequence continues at coordinate 567,786,709 of NC_056745.1, forward strand.
CCTCTCAGGACAGCTTTGTGCATCTTACCATTCAACCATGCAGCCATTCAGTTCCTCAGTTTGTGACCCTACCAGTCCATTGTTCCTCTCAGCTGCATGTGTGAAACAGAGCCAAAGGTATTTCTGAAGTCCAGGTGGAATACATCTACTGGTACTAACCTGTCAAGTTCACCTGTAACCCAATTATAAAACTGGATTGGGCTTGACTGACAGGTCCCTTTGAGTGTGAAACTATGTTGTTTGCTGTCCTGGAGATGGTTCTTCTCTAGAAGTGCTGCCAGTTTCTACCCAGGATTCTCTCTATGACTTACTATACCACTGTTATGTAAACAGATCTGTAGTCCCCAAGATTTTTTTCTGCAGCACCCCCTTATGTTAATAGGTTTATAGGCAAGTACTAGGCTAGCTGCCCTTCTGGGCCATTTTAAGCCAAGCCAGTTTTGTTTGAATTCACCTATCCTGCTGGGTTTGAGACTGCCCTTACCCATGCCTTTGTTGATAATTCTATATTACCTTTATTAAGAATAACTAAAATCATACCATAGTTAATTTGAGGGAACTTATGAGAAATTTTGGAGTGAGTTGGATGAAGTTGTGGTGAGTGTACCCAAGGGTGAGAGAATAGTGATTGGAGCGGACTTTAATGGGCATGTTGGTGAAGTGAACAGAGGGGATGAGGAAGTGATGGGTAGGTATGGTGTTAAGGAGAGGAATGCAGAAGGTCAGATAATTGTGGATTTTGCGAAAAGGATGGACGTGGCTGTGGTGAATACGTATTTTAAGAAGAGGGAGGAGCATAGGGTGACGTACAAGAGTGGAGGAAGATGCACACAGGTGGATTATATCCTATATAGGAGGGCCAGTCTGAAGGAGATTGGAGACTGTAAAGTGGTGGCAGGGGAAAGTGTAGTTGAGCAGCATAGAATGGTGGTCTGTAGGATGGTGTTGGTGATCAAGAAAAGGAGGAGGAGTGTGAAAGCAGTGCCAAGGATTAAATGGTGGAAGTTAAGAAAGGCTGATTGTGAGGTGGAGTTTAGGGAATTGTTAAGACAGGCACTGGGAGGCAGTGGAGAGTTACCAAATAGCTGGGTAACTACAGCAGAACTAGTAAGGGAGACTGCTAGAAAGGTGCTTGGTGTGACATCTGGACAGAGGAAGGAGGACAAGGAGAGCTGGTGGTGGAATGAGGAAGTACAGGAGAGTATACAGAGGAAGAGGCTGGAGAAGAAGAAGTGGGATTATCAAAGAGATGAAGAAAGTAGACATGAGTATAAGGAGATGAGGCGCATAGCAAAGAGAGAGGTGGCAAAAGCTAAGAATAAGGCATATGGAGAGTTGTATGAGAGATTGGACACTAAAGAGAGAGAAAAGGACCTGTACCAATTGGCTAGGCAGAGGGACAGAGCTGGGAAAGATGTGCAACAAGTAAGGGTGATTAAGGATAGTGAGGGAAAGGTAATCACAAGTGATGAGAGAGTGTTGAGTAGATGGAAAGAGTATTTTGAGAGGCTGATGAATGAAGAGAATGAGAGAGAGAGAAGGTTGGATGATGTGGGGATAGTGAATCAGGAAGTGAAACATATTAGCAAGGAGGAAGTAAGGACAGTTATGAAGAGGATGATGAATGGAAAGGCTGTTGGCCCAGATGACATCCCAATGGAAGCATGGAGGTGCTTAAGAGAAATGGCAGTGGAATTTTTAACTAGATTGTTTAATGAAATTTTGGAAAGTCAGAGGATGCCTGAGGAGTGGAGAAAAAGTGTTTTGATACCTTTCTTTAAGAATAAGGGTGATGTGCAGAGCTGCAGTAACTACAGAGGGATAAAATTGATCAGTCACAGCTTGAAGTTGTGGTAAAGAGTAGTAGAAGCTAGGTTGATGGATTATTAGTGATCAGCAGTATGGTTTCATGCCAGGCAAGAGCACTACAGATGCAATGTTTGCTCTGAGAGTGTTATTGGAGAAATACAGAGAAGGTCAGAAGGAGTTGCATTGTGTCTTTGTAGACTTGGAGAAAGCATATGACAGGGTGCCTAGAGAAGAGTTGTGGTATTGTATGAGGAAGTCGGGAGTGGCAGAGAAGTATGTAACAGTGGTACAGGATATGTACGAGGGTAGTGTGACAGTGGTGAGGACTGCAGTGGGAGTGACAGATCTGTTTAAGGTGGAGGTGGGATTACATCAAGGATCAGCTCTGAGTCCTTTCTTATTTGCAGTGGTGATGGACAGGTTGACAGATGAGATCAGACAGGAGGCCCCATGGACTATGATGTTTGCAGATGACATTGTGATCTGTAGTGAGAGTAGGAATCAGGTTGAGGAGACTCTGGAGAGGTGGAGATATGCTCTAGAGAGCAGAGGAATGAAGGTCAGCAGGGCTAAGACAGAATATATGTGTGTAAATGAGAGGGAGGGTAGAGGAATGGTGAGGATGCAGGGAGTAGAGTTGGTAAAGGTGGACGAGTTTAAGTACTTGGGATCAACAGTTCAGAGTAATGGGGAATGTGGAAGAGAGGTGAAGAAGAGAGTACAGGCAGGGTGGAATGGGTGGAGAAGAGTGTCAGGAGTGATTTGTGATAGATGGGTACCAGTAAGAGTGAAAGGGAAGGTCTACAAGAGGGTAGTGAGACCAGCTATGTTATATGGGTTGGAGACAGTGGCATTGACAAAAAGGCAGGAGTCAGAGCTGGATGTGGCAGAGTTAAAGATGTTAAGATTTGCACTGGGTGTGACGAGGATAGACAGGATTAGGAATAAGTATATTAGAGGGTCATACCAGGTTGGACGGTTTGGAGACAAAGCCAGAGAGAGACGAGATTGTGTTGGTTTGGACATGTGCTGAGGAGGGATGCTGAGTATATTGGGAAAAAGATGCTAAGGATGAAGCTACCAGGTAACAGGAAAAGAGGAAGGCCTAAAATAAGGTTTATGGACGTGGTGAGAGAGGACATGCAGGCGGTTGGTGTGACAGATCAAGATGCAGAGGACAGGGAGAAATGGAAAGAGATGATCCACTGTGGCGACCCCTAACGGGAAAAGCCAAAAGATGATGATGATGATGTGTGGGATAAAGCATTTAAGAATGTCCTCGTCCGTAGTAGTATAGGGGGCAGTCCTGGTGCAAATTTTCTATTACTCATCCATATATCCAAGTTGCTCTTGAATATGGAAATATTTGAGCTTTGTCTTATGTGGATGGGGAGTCTGTTTCAAAGCAGGTATATCCTATGTGAGATATACCTGCTCCTCCATACCATTCTGTTGATATTGTAGAAGAGGTTTAGATCCCTCAAGTGAATATTTTGGATGCCATTTGATGTATTGATGAGCAGCAGGTCCTTCAGTGTTGGGTCACAGAATGCCTTGCATGGTATATACAGGTCACCTTTTGGTAGTCTGTAGAATACTGACAGTCATGTCATGGCTTTGAGGTGGTCCATGTAGGACATATTGTTTAAGAATTGTATCCTTTTAGTAAGGTATCTCTGTGTTTATTTCAGATGTTGCATGAGTCTGGCAAGATACATGCCAAAGGGGGCAACATTTTCAATGACTGACCTGATGAGGGCTAGGTAATGGGGGGGGGGGGCAATGACATCTCTAGATCTAGTCTCAATCTCTTTGTTTATAAGTGCAGTACAGAAGGATATTCTTATGATAGTGGAGACATGCTGGTTGAATGTTAGGTCACTGTCCACATAAAGTACCAAATCTCAAACAAGTGAGTTAACACTCAGGGGCTTATTTTCAATGTAGTATTTGCCCATGGTAGATGACTTCCCATGATTCTGGCACCAGTTATTGTTTGGGGCAAAACTTCCTGCAGAACACTAAGTCATTTGGGGATTCAATATAGCTCCTAGCTTGCAGTCATCTGCAAACTTAGTCAGGCAGAGCCCTCTGGTATTTGCTTTTACTTCAGAGAAGTAGATGACAATAGGAGAGGTCCTGCACCAAACACTGGGGAACTTCAATGGTAACTAGTCTCTTTGTGGGGGTGACTCCCCTATTTTGATTTCCTTTGTTCTATCTGTGAGCCATTTAGCAATTTAGTGAGTGATGTAGGGGTTTGTTCTCACTTTATTTTGCTTTTCTACTATGTTTGAGTGGGGGATTGTGACAAAATGCTCAGCCAGGTTGAGGTTTGTAGTGTGTACTGTTTTGCCTTCTTCCATTGCTTTGGCTTTGTTGACCTTTTCAAAGAACTCCGCTGAGTAAGCACAATCTGCATTTGATGAATCCAAACAGAGATAAGTGCTGTGTTTGGAGGTTCCTAACGTCCTTATTGATTAGTTCCATGATAAGTCTTTCTATGGTTTTGCATATGAGGCTGGTCAGAATTATGAGTTTGTAATTACCTGGGTCTGTGGAAGGTCCTGTTTTATGCAGAGGAAAGACTGTAGTTGCTCCACATTTGCTTGGTAGAAACATTATGTGGAGGCCGATGCTGAACAGTGTTATTAGGCCATAGTTAAATCATGCTTCCTGTTATTTAAGATGCATCCAGGGATGCTGTCTGGACCCATCTGTGCAGTATTTTTGTCTTTTGATAGCACTTTTAGTACTTGCTCTTGTGTGATAGTCAAGTCGGTTTCAAGCATTGCTTGTGTGATGGATGGAAGAGAGAAAGGGGTAAGGTTTGAGCTGAACTTATCAGCCAGTAAATTAGCTATACCTTCAGCCTCAGGGTTGGAACATTATTAATGACAACCTCAGCAGATTGCTGCATTGTGTACATGAGATTACAAAAAAACTAAAAAAAAGCCTTGTGAATGTTATTGGCTTGGATAACTATTTTAGTCTCAAACTTGGCTTTGGTGGATTTTATTAAGCTCACGAGTTGTCTTTTTATTTCAGCGATGAGGACTCAACATTTTGGGAATTACTCTTCTTACTTTTGGTCAAAATTCTCTTCCTTTTATTGTAAAACTTGTTGATATTATGGCTTCATCAAGAGGGTTTCTTTCTGAAGTTTGAGCTGTGCTTATTCCCACAGAGTAGAGCTGCTTCTCTGCAGCTCTTTATATGCTGATGTACTGTGGTGGCATGTGTTTCTGTGATTTCAGTTGAGTTCACTTGGTTGATGGAGATTTGAACCCTGCCAATATGTCACTTGTAGAAGGACACCACAGTTGTGTCCCCCATATCTGTGGCACTTCTGCATTATTATTGAAGATCTCTGTCATGGAGTATTTCAGAACGCTGTCCATATTTCTGAGGATGTTTCAAGTCAGCTTGAAGGGCCCTTGTGCTTTATATAAAGGAGGCAGACATTTCATCTGAATGTCCTCCCTCTTTATTCTGATATGCATCCACTTTTCTCCCCATTCAACCTTTCCTTCCTCCTACCATGGTACTGTCCCATTGCTTTCTTTTTGTAAAAGTGCAGCAAAAGTGTTCATGTAGTACATCCACTTTTCCCATTATTCTGTGATCTCCCTCGCATCTTAGTTCTTTCCTCTCCTTCCATCTTTCTTCTATGTACCTTAGAACCCATTACTCCATTCTTTGATCCCTTCTGCTAACTCCCTTCTGCTAACTCCCTTTCAACTTTAACTTTTGTATTTTCCGATCTTTACCTTTCTGCTGACATCCTACGTTGCCTCCTCTACCTCCCCAACCATCATTTCCACCTCTTGCATGCCCTATCATTTGCCCAAATTGGTAATTTCACATTGCTGTATAACCACATTGGCTTTCATATTTTGCTTCTTCTTCTATATACTCTTGTCAGAAGCCCCAAGTACTCCATCTCTGACCCATTCCCATTGCCTTCATACTCCCTTGGTTAGAGTCAAAGGTCTTCATTCACCCTTGACCTTGTCCTCCAGTACAACATAACCCAGTCTTCTAAAATCTGTCAGCATTCTCTTTGAATTTTTGATTTTACCCTTCTCCCACACTCTAAATCATTGGTATGATCACTGCTAGCTACTGGTATCTTAAACTGGATGTCCACGATAGTTTACCTTCATATAATCCATCACACATGATCGACTGTCCACTTAAGCGAACCGTTTCCACAAAACCGAAACCGCAAAACGTTCCAAATATCGAAATAATGTCGAATTCACCATTTCCAGCCGTGCCATTCCTCCACACCAGTGCTACCATGGGTCAAAAAGGGGGTGAGGTTTTGCCGTTCGGTTATGCGGAATTCAACTTTGGAGACGTTCGCACTTTGAGTTTCGCGGAAGCGGTTTTGCCCATAGTAGGATCAACGATATGAAGGTAAACCGTTTACAACACCTTCTACACTGTTTGCATCCATGTCCAGAATTCTGTCTTTTCTTATACAGTCCTGCATTTGTCTCAGTTCTGCTCCAGGCAGATTTAGAACCCCACATTATTGCCACCTTCCTTCTCCACTGTTTTATTATCTTACCTAATCTCTCCTTGTCCTCACTTGCAGCTGGTGCTGTCACCTAGTCTCTCCTTGTCCTCACTTGTAACTGTGCTTTTACCTAGTCTCTCCCTGTCCTCACTTTTAACTGGTGCTGTCACCTAGTCTCTCCCTGTCCTCACTTGTAGCTGGTGCTGTCACCTAGTCTCTCCTTGTCCTCACTTGCAGCTGGTGCTGTCACCTAGTCTCTCCTTGTCCTCACTTGTAACTGTGCTTTTACCTAGTCTCTCCCTGTCCCCACTTTTAACTGGTGCTGTCACCTAGTCTCTCCTTGTCCTCACTTGCAGCTGGTGCTGTCACCTAGTCTGTCCTTGTCCTCACTTGCAGCTGGTGCTGTCACCTAGTCTCTCCTTGTCCTCACTTGCAGCTGGTGCTGTCACCTAGTCTCTCCTTGTTCTCACTTGCAGCTGGTGCTGTCACCTAGTCTCTCCTTGTCCTCACTTGTGGCTGTGCTCTCACCTAGTGTCTCCTTGTCCTCACTTGCAGCTGGTGCTGTCACCTAGTCTCTCCTTGTCCTCACTTGTAGCTGTGCTCTCACATAGTGTCTCGTTGTCCTCACTTGCAGCAGGCTAATGTTTTCAAGCTTTGGTTAGCTGTAGCAGACAAATAATATTTAAAAAATAGGAGATATTAAAGGTTCACATAGCTTAATTGTTTGACAAGCCACAGATAGCAGCACTGTTTTTAAATTAGAACTGATGTTTTGAAAATTAAGGTTCTGTGTTCCCAGCCTTATTAAATGGTCATCAGTATCTCTTCATTCTGGTATCTGTCATTACAGCTTTCTGTATTCCTCTTATTCTCATTGTCTCATATAAAACCTGTTTTACTCATTTTGTCTTTTCAGGCAGTTTCTTCTCTTCCACTGACCATGTACTTATCTCATTACTTTTTGCAATTGGTCTTGTTTGCACTGACCTTTTTGTTATCTTATGACACTGGTTTGCTGAATGGACTTCTGTATGAATGCACCCCTCCAAACTTTCCTTCATCCTTTCAAATTCATTTTTCTCCCTCATCTATACTGTCTGTCTATAACATTGTCATTGCTTACTCTGTGCCTCTTATCCACAGTATTTTTATTACTTTTGCATAAACTTCATGGCTTCATTTTACAGATGTTGAGTATTATCTGCATATTAATGTTTGCATATTACTTTTCATAGTTTCAGATTGATACCTTATTTTTGCTGTGTTATCTGATATTATCACTGGCTTAATATACTTTATTGAGGAAAGATTTTTAAGATTGTCAGTTAATACGAAAAGGAAAAATGCTGGCAGATCCTCCAGATGCTGGCATGCAATGTCCAACATCGTAAAAATAAGGAATATAACTAAAGTTTCCCTTGTGGAGTAAACACCATCCCTTAGAAATGTTCCTTTTGCTTATTATCTCTTCTGATTCACTGTAACAAGAAGCCTCAGGAACCACTATTAATATTTAAATGGTACATTTTTGAACACTAATTAGTCTTTTCAGATTGTATATGTGTCATTATTATGTACAGTGTGGTACTGAATTTACAAAGCAGAACAGGATGTCTTGGTTTTGGCAGTCTTTCTAGAGATATGCTAGAAGTGAAGTACAATTTGGTAGTCACAGTTTTTCTGTAATTAGTTTTTTTCTGAAGATAAAGTTATGTAAGAGAATGCAACCTTACAGTTATTAGTGTAATAATGTAACTGTAATTGCTGTAGTTAATAATGTAACTGTAATTATTATAGCTGACCAGTGTGATGATGACTTGGTGCACAGGGATTGTATCAGCTGCTGCCCACCAACGTGTACATTTGAAAAAGAATGCCTTGGAAGCAATCTTCATTGCCTTGATGGTTGTTACTGCCAAGAGGGTAAGAGCGTTATTTTTTTTATCTGTGATAATTTAAATATTGCAATGGAAGAAGGAGCTCATTGATAGCAGACATGTAAAAACCTGTAACTATGATGTAGATGGGCACAGTATCTTCTAATCATATGAAACGAATATGCAGATCCATAATGAGTTAGCAGGAGTGGTGCCATACCTAACACATGGCATAAGAACTGAGGAAAGGTTTGCCTACAGAAGTGGGCAGAGGGGTAGCAATTTTGATTATTCATGCACTCAACTAAAAGGGTGAGCCCTCAAGATAAACAACATATAGCCACTCTTTTTGTGATCTCCTGACTCAGAGAATGAAGAGTTGCCCACATTTGTGAAAATTAATAAATTTGGGTTCAGTAAGGTCCAGGTAATATTACCAGAAATCCCCAAGGGAACTACGATATTGGTGAGCATACAAGGAGAGGACGTCCCTACAGACCCTCCTGTAACTAGGCAGCTGCTACAGATAGTAAAGCAAGACAGGCACTGGAGGTTTCAAGAGGTTCAAATAACAAGTACAAGTTTAGAAAAAGATAATTGTCAACATTAGATCACTGTTGCAGGAACCTAAGCTGTCAGGGTTATATCCTTCCAAGGATATGACCAACAGACCAGCGTTTCAAAGCTTAAGAGCACCTTCCATGTGCTCTAGCTGCCAGGAACTTCAGAAAAGCTTCATATAAAAAGATAGAGCTTTCTTTTTGCTGAAGTGTGCTCTATTTGTGAGCGTCATGGTACTGTTGGTCATCTAGAAATCCTTCAAGGCTGGGCAGATAAGATCCCTGCTAGGGAGAACCTTCAACTCCTTTATATTCCTGAGGAAAACTAGTATTTTGTCCTGTGAAATTATGTATTTCTTGCTAGGAAAATTTATTTTTAGAAATTGTCATTACTTGTCAGATGATTTTTATTTGTAAATGCTTCTGTGAACAACCTATGTATAATTCTTTTTATTTGGTTTCTACTGTTGTTCTACAGTATTATGTGTTAGGGGAATAACTTGGTGCTTTTGAGGGGCTGTCAGTAACTTTCTTACATAAAATCCACCTTTTTTCTGCAGGTAAACTTTACTAATTCCTCCAGGTTCTGCTTCAATGTCTCTTTCTTGGCCATATCAATGGGGCAGTTATGAGTCTCCTTGGTTCTTCCTTCCCTATTTTGCAAGAAGAAGAAACTTACTCAGGAGGGTGTCAGGCCAGCTCCTTCTGCACCTCATCTGACAATGGGTGACTCTGTTATGACCAGACTTGGTTCCTTGGACCACGCATTGGTTTCTTCCAGTCCCTCTGGTATAGCCACTAAGGGGCAGGGTCTAGACACTTGTCTGGCAGTAGAGATGTTCTCTGTAGGCAAGGGAGAACCATTCTTGTTGGTCACAGGGACAGAGCTAGGTGAAACTCTACTGTATATCTGAGGAAAAGAGACTGAATCTGGGGTTGATATACCTGCCTTAGGCCAGTATTTTTCCAAGGAATTCCATAGGAAAAGAAAAGAAAAAATTGAAAACATTAATTCCCTGTGTCAATTTATATGGACACTGAAGACTTGATGAGATTTGCTAGCGAAATGATTTCTGCTTCTCATCTGATTAATTCCCCCCTAGCAGAAAAAGAGTTACCCTCTCTTTCTGGCTTTAATTTCAGCCAGAAGAACATAAATTGGTGGGAGAATGTTATGCTTTTTTCTTTTCTTCACAAACTGAAGATTCTTATTTTGATGAAAGTGTTGCTTCTTTTTCTGCTCCAGAAAAAATATATTTTTTCATAGTCCTTATCTAAAATGAAACGAGGTATTTCTATGGGCACAAAATAAAATTCCTATTCCTCAGCAAAAGTCTTATGATTTATTATAGCTGAATATCCCTTGGACATTCTTCAGACTGCAGCTTTCCCTTCTGCTTTATCTGCTAGGGAAGATGCTTATATGACAGCTTGTAGTTTACTCAACAGTCATCTCCCTGCTCAAAGAAAGTCTGACAGGTTATACAAGGTTCCTAAGACTCACAAATATCTATTGTCTGTTTATTTTATTTATTTATTGACATTTGATTACCAGGAAAGTGCAACTAGGTAGGAGCCCATTTTCAACAGAGGCCCCGGGAGAAAAGCTCCCAAGTATTACAAAACATTTTAAGAACAATAATTTTACAATCTTTAAAAAGAATACAAAAAATGCAATTTAAATAATTAGACCAAATTAGACATAATATGAAAACATTGGTTAAAAATAGATTCAAGTTACATGACAATGATTTAATATTTAGAGTAAATTTAACCAGTTTATAGAAGAGTTAAATGTAAGTTAGTATAATACAAACAAATTCAAATATGAAATGAGAGAAAAACAGGCTTATGGTATATTTAGAGAGAAAGGCAGGGGAGAGAAATTGATAGAAGTAAGAAAGTGAGTGAAGAAGGAAGAATGAGGAGGTATTAGGTATACATAGGTATTTGTTCATATTTTGGGATATAGTTTGTCCTGACATTGAGCCAGAACAGAGCTATCGTTTGGCTAGGAAGTATTTTAGAATGGTTTTGAAGGATGGGAGGGAGAACCTCTAACATTTTAACCTTAAGGCAGACTTTTGCTGTAATTTCCTTATTAAAAGCAGTTTCCATAAAACATTTTGCTAATGCCAGCCTCACTCCTGCTATAAAGGATGGGAACTCTTTTGACAGGTTTACAAAGAAAGTGTATTCTTATGCCACTTTAATATTCAGTATTTAAAATGTCCAGGTCCATATGGCAGTTTTTATTTAAGCCTTTTGAGAACATAAATAGTTATTTTTTTATTTATCCTTTTTTCACCAGATTAGTCCCTCTAGGCTAGTAGTCTCTTTTTAGGGGAGACCTGAGGTGGTATTTATACTACTAGGAGAAATTTGGACAGATTATCAAGTAATTTCCCCTACTTGTTGTTGTTGTTGCAAGCTAGACTCATTTTGCAGGAGCACTTCCTGTTTCCATTCCAGGTGTAGAGGCAGCCGGAGAAAGATGGAGACAGATGGAGAGTGAAGGAGATAATGGAGTGGTGGGAGAAATGCAGGAGAAAGCAAACATTGAGATTGGAGAATGCATGCCCAATTCTGATGAGTAGTTCAAAGAAATATGTTGATGGCAATTAGTCAGCAAATGATTACTGTATAATTACAACCCTCCAGTTGGGACGTTTGTGGGATGATTTACTTAAAGAAATGGTGATGCAGAGTGAGCCAGAACATGAAAGAGACATTTCCTGGGGGGACATTAAGGAAAAAATACAAAAGGAGGATGCAGAGGCAATCCTGAAGAGTAGTGGTGAGATGGAAAAGAAAGAATATGCAGAGAAACTAAAAAGAAGGCAAAATGTAGTAGTAGAAGAAAAGAAGGCAGAAGAAAATGAAAAATAGAAGTACGTGGTAAGGATTCAAAGTAAAGAAAAGAAAGAAATGGAGAGGTATGAAGTGTGGGACAATTTAATTGCTCATTTGGGTGTAAAAGCAGGTAAGATAATTTATTCCTATTAACAAAGAGACTGTTTTTTTAATGGACAATTTTCTTGGAGAATATGAAAAAAGAAAGACTGTAACCCATGGAGTTTTTACCTTATAAATGCATTTAACAGTGAAAGAAAAAATAAATTGCATGTACAATTTTGAAAAGAGATGGAAATAGTGACTTTGAAAGGACATTTGAAAACCTTATGTAAAGAAGTACTAGACATTGCAAATATTTATGACAAAAAGGTTTGCAGACTGGTGGATGGGACTGTAATATTGTATTAAAAACCGAAAGAGAAGTATTATACATATACCAAGCATGATAAATGTGGAGGGGAAATAGGGGCGTTGTAAAATACTGGGAACAACCCAAAGTATGCTGGTTTTGTGGAAAAGAAAGACATTTGATAAGTAACTGTGACAAAATAAAATGTTATATTTGTGGGGGTATGAGACATGAAGCAAAAAGTGTGAATTGAAATACTATAAATGTAGCAACTTGGATTGATTTAAAACATGAAAATAAGAGTAAGGAAAAAGAAAAATGAAGAGAATAAAGTACAAAAGAAAAATAAAATGAAAATGGATGAAAAAGAATGTATGCAGCTAATGATTGGGGGTTGGTATAATAGTCAATGTATTTGATTCATAGACAAGATACACAGTTTGATTCTCACTTTTGGAAGGGAAATTTCTAGATTTAGAATGGCCTATTAAGAAAGCTAACCTATTGATTAGCTATGAACATATGAATCTAAGAAAAAGTGGAGATGAACATTTTAGAGTGCTTTTTGCAAATGTGAATAGTATTAAGAATATAGTAAGAAGAATAGGTATTTTGCAGCAGTGCAAAACATGTGATTTGATGTAATTATTTTAGAATTATTTTAATGAATTTTTTTAGAAGACACAATTTTTAGCACATGAAGATAGATTATAAATAGATAAACCATGGTGAGGAAAGATAATGTAGAATTAGGGAAATGAGAGATGTTCTAGACTACAGTAAAGATATATGTAACTTTAGCAAAAATAGGAAGATGAACCATTGTAGATTTAAAATGGAAAGAACAAGTATATAGATTTGTAACATTATATGCTTATGCTAATTGTAAAGAAAGGGGATGCTTATTTCATCAGATTTTCAGACTATGTAGTGATAAATTTGAATATTACAACATCAGGAGGCTTAATTGTGATTTAAGAGGCAAGCATGAAAAGAAAGGAAATGATATATGAAAAGTGTTAGAAGTTGTAAGATATGGTAAGTTAAAACTCTGTGAAAAAATTCACGGACTTACATGAGGGGTATGTATAGAATTGAAATACATTATTTTATAGTATAAGAAAGTTGAGTTATAGGAGAGGGGGAGATAGTTGAAATAGGATTTTCTGATCATCTTGAAATATAGCTAGAGATAAAGGAAAAGAAGGAATAAAAAGGATAAATGAGAAAGCATGAAATGAAAAAGGAAAAAGATTAGTAATACAGTTATGGAAAGATCATATTACTATGACGACATTTGTTTTTTAGTATGGCAATATGATGTCAGAAAATTAGTGAAAGAAAAATATAAAAGAACATAATGCGTTGGAAGATTTAGAACATCATGGCAGAAAGTACTTTGACAAAGAAAAAATTATATAAAAGAAATGAGTAAAACATGCAAGAATTAATTATATAAGCAAAGATGATTCTTACAAGGAAAAAGAATTGTCAAGTTACTTAAGTAGATTAATAAAGGAAGATGGTAGTGTAATTAAGAAATAAAAAAATAAAATAAAAGGAGAAATGGAAAGACCTCAGGAAAAGATTATGAATGGTGTAATACAAGAAGGTAGTGAGAAAACATGGGAAGTAAAAAAGTTAACAAAAAAAAAAGAATAAAGAGTTAGAAATGGAGATTTCTTTAAATGATAAAGTATTATGACAGTAAATATAGATTCAGCTGCAGGAACAAATGAGATAGGGTAAGAAGTGTATAAAAATGTAAGGGATTGGAAAAAATAATATTTTTAAAGATTTTGAATGAATGATTAAATGAAGGTTTTATGTACAAAGAGTTTTGTGGAATACTTAAATTCATATGAAAAGGAAGACAGAAGACAACTAAAAATTGGATATTGATAGCAATGAATAATAATAATAATTATAAGATCTTTATGAAAATAAACAAAAGAGAATGAAACTAAATTGAAAAATATTATGGAAGATAGTTTATAAAGAGAAAATGTTTTGTCAAGAATATTAATGATAGAGAAATTGTGGATGATATTATGAATAAAAAAATAAAAATCATGATAGTAGACCTTAATATAACATTTGACACATCTGGACATGAAATCCTATGGGTAGTGATGACAGAGTATAACCCATAAAGTATGGAAAGAACTTATGTTTAATGATAAATTGACATTAGCCATAATATTAAGTAAAATCAGATGGTGGTTATGGAAAAATGAGTGAGGGTCTAATAGGGATAAACATTTAGTATGATTGTAAAGGAAACTATGAATATATATGCATATATTTGTATATCTATATATTTGTACATTTGTAAACATTTGTATATATGTTGCAAATAAGAGTTCTTTTTGTATATGTTATAAATAAAGAACTCCCCTACTCTTTTGATAAATGCTGTAAGATCTTTTATATCCAACTAAGCTTGCACCAACTCAGAAAGATGAGATCTTGGCTTAACATCTCATCAAAAGGAAAACATACTCAAGATTGTATCACCCCCCCCCCCCATAATCCATTTCCCTGGAATGGGAATAGAACCAAAAGCCTTCTGCACCAAAGAGGAGTGTACTACTTTTTGAAACACTGACACTGCTTACTGTCAACCTATCTGCTTCTCAGGTGAAGAATTCACTGAATGCTGCTGTCTTTATCTGATTCTCATGTAATTAAACATTTCTTACAGTGTTCCTATGATATTGTGGATACTGTCTCCAGATCTGCTGATTCTGGGTCAAGTCATGATAAGATTTACAAGGTTACATTTATCAGAAGATGTTAAGATTGAGATTTTAAACTCCCCCCTGGACAAAAATGTCCTATTTGGCTCTTCTGAGGTTTATAAAGATTTGATGGGGGGGGGGGGGTGATTCAAGAGGTGGCAGAAATCTTCCAAACTTCCTTTTTTAAAGCAAATAAATGCTTTTTCACTTATGCTACCTTTTTCAAAAAGCAGTTTAAACAGTAATGTGACAATAAGCATGATTTTAAAAAGCAATGGCATGGAGGTTCTAAAAAAAAGGAAATGCCTCCCCAAACTAGGGACAGGCCAAACATCAGAAAGACTATTTGCATCTTCAGGCTCCCTCTTCCTCCAATCCTGCCAATCTTTTCATCTCCCTGAGTTTGCATGCTCTTATTTTTCTTCTGTGGCACCAGCTTATTTCAAGCACATGGGTTCTGAAATTTATAGGGGTACAGTTGGAGATGGGATTCCCTGACTCCTTTCTAGGGCACTCTCCCTTTCCCAGTAAACCAAATATCCCTGTTTTTGTCAGTTCTGAAACAAATGCTATCACAGAGAATTATAGAACCAGTGCCCTCTAACCACACGGGCAAAATGGTTTTATTCTTTTACTTTTTAAGGTGCCAAAGAAGAAAAGAAGGAACTTGGAGACAGGAGCTAGAGCTCTCCTTTCTCAATCTTTTTATCGAGTTCCCACAGTACAAAATATTATGCCTTCAGCCCCTGCTAGCTCTTATCCTCTTACTTGCATTTAAGATAAAACTAAACTTAAAAGATGCCTACCATCACCTTCCCATTGGCAAAAAAAGTATGCATTTTTTTTAAGATTTTCTGTCTTTTGCTTATACTATTAGTTTCCTGTTTTGCCCTTTGGACTATCCACATCTTCAAGGGTACCCAATAAGTTTCTGGCTCCAGTAATTGCTTATTACAGACATCTTGGCATTCATATTTTTCCATATTTGGATGATTGTCTTATATTTTCAGATTTTTCCAGTTGTCACAAGTCCTTGACAAGTATTAAATGTTCTTGTCAGTCTGGGGTTTCAAGTGAACTTAAAAGTCATCTCTCATCCTTTCTCTTTTAGATTCATCATTGGGAAGAGCTTTTCTTCTTCCAGACAAAGTAGAGATGTGCTAAGAGTTTTTTTCATGAGCTTTTCCAGCCAATTTTTGATATCTGCTACTGAATATCTCAGCATTCTGAGATACAAGGTCTCTATGATTTTCATGATTCCCTTGGTGAGACTTCACATGAGGAAAATTCAGTGCTACCTCAGGTCAATCTGGCTTCAGCAGCAACACCCCTTATGTTTTTAGATTCTAGTCCTTGGGTTTATAAGAACAGAGGTATTCTAATGCTCTCAATTCGTGTTCCCTTCTCTCTTCTCCTTTCTGCCTCCTCTTCATTTTGTCACAACAGATGCTTCAGGTTTTGCATGTACGTGTGTATGGGGGGGAGGCAGTGTCAGAAGGAGTGACAATGCAAGACAGAAGCACATCAGTGTCAAACAGTTGATGGCAATAATATAAATGCATGGAAAGCCTTGAATCACCTCTGATCTCTTAGACCTTTGCAAATAATTACTGACAAGACCATATTGATGTGTAGGGGACTACAGGATTATGTTTTCTTTGCAGACTTTCTGTGATAACCTGGAAATAGCACATCAGCTCAATTTGAGTCTGCAAGCTTCATGTAGTTCATCAGAGCAAAACAATGTAGCAAGCTTCACAGGACCAGGACAGTCGCTCTTGACTGGAAATTGCACATGGGGTGTCTTTCAGGAATTTATGCACCTGTAAGATTACCTTAATTAGATGTTTGCCTCCTTTCAAAGCAGTCAGAGACATTCTGTTGCAGAACATTTTGCAAATAAGCCTGAAAAACAGATGCATTCTCATTTCCACAGATGGGAATATTCTTGTATGTTTTTCCACCCTTTCTACTGATACTTAGGGTTTTTAAAAATCCAGAAGGACTTTCCAAAGATAGTGGTGGTGACCCCATTTTGGACCAGGCAATAGTGGTTCTCCCTCATTTTAAAATTGCCCAAGGGTGACTACCACAGGCTTCCTCACAGATTGGATTTACTCAAACAAGACAAAAGATGTTTGATATACACCAATCCCAAAACACTTCAGTTGACTGCCTGGATGATCGAATGTTGATACCTTTTAGGCATCTTTTTTCCTGTGGAAATGCAGCAGGTGCTGAAGGAGGTTAAAAGCTTGCTACTAGAAATCATATATTTGCAAATGTAAAATATTTTTTTAGTTTCTGGTAATCCAAGAACCAGGACCCCTTTAAAGCCTGGTTGCCTCTGGTTCTTGATTATCTGTGTGAGTTACTGTCCTCTGGCCTTTCTTATTCTTCTGTCAAGATTCATCTGTCAGCCAATTTTTCTTGTCTGCCCTTGGATCCTGCCTTTATTCCAAGTCAGTTTTTGAAAGGGTTTTTGCATATTCATCTACTTAGAAAACAAATGGTGAATCCTTGGGATTTTAACTTTGCACTTGGAAAAAAAACTCTTCGTCCATATGAACCAGCTCATTGGGCTGATTTAAGGTTCTTAATATGGAAAGATTTATTACTTATTGCTCAGACTTCTGCAAGGAGGGTATCCCATTTATAAGCTTATATGATGACTAAATCCTTTCATAACTGTTGGCTCCTTTCCTGGGCAAGAAAGCTCTGAGTTATTTGGCACTCTAACTGCCTTTTTATATGGAACTCTCCTCATGATTCTGGCAATTAGAGTACATGGAAACTGCCCTTAAGCTTTTAAAAACTGTCCAGCTTGCCATATTTTTGGCAGGGTATAACCGTAATAGTTTAGGCTACTGCAACAGGAAATATCATTACTGCCCACATTAGTTGTTTTTTCAAGTGCATTTACAGTATCATTATTAATAAGATGACTAGCTGCTGGTTTATGTGAACTAAATTTACGTCCCCACTCCTGTGAGTCTGGTAGGTTGGGGTATGCTTTACTGAGAGAGTAGTTATTCCTATCCCTGTCCAGTTTACTAAGCTTTCTGTCCTTAATCTTATTGATCTGATCATCAGTGCTGGAAAAAATGTGAAAATGCTCAGCCTTGTATTGATCATGTAAAAGAAGTATGGTAATGACATTGTCCAAGATGTTAATCTCTCCAATAAGTTCATCAATGAGTTTTGCATTGTGTTTAACCAGCATCTCCATGTATCCGTACAGTCTTAAAAAAAAGAAGTAATCTCCGTGGTATCCTCGAAGTCTCAAACAACCCACTAAACAAGTATAGTGGGTCTAAAAACAAAACAGTGTAAGAAACTTCCCTGTGTGGAAGATTTTCAGTCCATATATCTCTAGTTAATCACTGTATATTAATCAGATCAGACAATAGTAGTAGAAGTAGCAAACTTAAACTTGTCTTAAGTCAAAAAAATAATAAAAAATATATAATTTGAAATATTGTACAGAATTACTAAGTATTCAAATGTAATCCAAGCAAGGCAGGCAGTCTGTTTCCAGTCAAAAATCCTTTATTAAGCACACAGACAAGCGATCCAAGAAAAACAAAAATAGAGTAATAATTTCCTCACAAGCTTTCTAAATATATATATATACTTTTTATCAGGCAAGGGAGTCATTTATTGTGCTGTAAAACAAAGTGTTACTGGTACACATGTTAAATTCACATCCCTTCCCTCATCAGTGTGACATTCGAGCTGGTTCTGCCCTACTTAGTAGCTGTCATAATAAGAAAGCCCTTATGTAATTTAAATAAAATTTATAATGATACCTCTTATTTAACTAGATTATTAAGCAAATTATTAAGTCTGTGATTTTATCCAAGACAATATACTACATGGCTGGAAATATATCGACCTTAATCCATTTAGCAATCAAAAAAATATATAAATATATACATATACAATCTACATGTAAAAAATCTATTGTAAAAAATCATATTCTATTTTCATAACCTATTGTTAACAAAGATCACTTTCATCCTTCTAGACTTCTTCATGTCTGTGTAGAAGAACCCTAAAACTATCTATAAAAATATTATTGTGTAATTAGTATTGTTATTACATATCATTTTGAATAAAGTGGAAAAAAGTGGAAATAACAGGTAGCAGAGGTAGCTATAGGGGCTGGGTGTGCCCCTATATGTTAATATAGTGCTTTGGTACTGGGAACACCAGCAAGTATTCCCTTCTGAGTACATGTGCTATGTGGTAACCGTTGTATGCTTTTTGCATGATATATTTTTTTAATCTGGAAGGGTAATGTGCCCCAACTTAATGAGTTAATCTATTTAAATTTGACCACTAACCTTTTTAAAATTTACATTTAATTATTCACAGGATACTATTAATTACTTAGATGTAATGTTATTGAAGGATACTGAATCATGTAGCTACAAATCAAATTTGTACAGAAAGCCAACCTTTTCAAATATTTTTTTGCATTGTTCTAGCAACCATCCATATCATCAAAAAAGAGCCTTATTAAAGGGCATATGGTTAGAATTTCTAGAACTGTATCTGATGATGACTGCTTTGTAATATAAATTATTAAATTAATTGATATGTTTTCTGAGAGGTTATCCATGTAGTATGCTACAAGATATTAAGAAAGAGGTGTGTATGAAATGAACAAATAGCAGTTTCTTCCCCATTTTGGGGAAATAGATAGCAAAATAAGTCAATAATGAAAATAATATAAACAACTATGAACACACCATGGTTATTGAATATGGCAATGTTTTAAATGCCATCAAGAATGTAGTTAAGAACAATTGTAAACATGCAATATGATGGCTATATTAATAGAGCCCTAGGTGAAAGTTCTCAATTCACTTTTAAACGACATTTGAACTTGAAAGAGAAGTTGGAAAGAGGTAATCTTTATAGTGAAATAATGAGCTACCGTAGGAATAACAAGGGCATGTTAAAATGTGGATCATGCCAACAATGTAAATATATTTTTGAGGGGCAGACCTTAAAATTAAAGACAATATCCTTAGAATTTAAGTTGCAAAAAACTTGCAACTGCAATATGTTTGGGGTGGTCTATACAGCCTTCTGCAATCCCTGCCATTCATTTTATATGGGTAAAACTGAAAGAGTTTAAAAAAGTGTATTTATGAGCATTACTATAAAATATCAACAGAAGAATAATGCTTTGTATAGACACAAGCAATATTGTAGTTGTAGCAAACATTTTTTATTCTTTATTATAGAACAGAGTTTACTTAATCCTATGGGGAGTGCCTGGGAAGATACCCCTGAAGTATCTTGAGTTATTATGGCAGCTAAGACTAGATGCAAGCACCCCACCAGGATTAAATGATATACTGTTGCTAAGAAGTATGCTTAAATTAAGGGTAGCTAAAATTATAGAGCTGCCAGGAATTGTATTCTTATGGTGTAAATGCATGTTTAAAAAATCTTTACAAAATTTATTTGAAATAAATACTTAAGTCTTGTTTTTTGCTTGCTTTTTACTTGTTTTTCTACTTGCTTAATATAAGGAAGTCATGTGATTTTTAATTGTTTAATTGACTATTTACTTGCTTAGTATTTAAACAGTGCCTGACTGATGTATCTTTGTTCTGAAGATGTCATATTATTATAAGGGATGAAAACGCTCAACGTTTGCTTATTAAACAAAGTTTAAACATCAGTGCATGGCCTGAGTTCTGTTATTTTGAGGCATTGATGTACATTTTCTATATAAGACTGGGCCATAACCTCAGACTTGTTTTGGTTTTAAATTTGGGTAAACCCGGCTAGGCTTAAAATGACTCTTGGGATGATATTCTAATTACCACATATGAAACTCTGACAGGATTTACCCAGATTTTATTGGCAATATAAACAAAAGTCGGTGATCAGATACCTAGAGATCCTGAAATGCAGGAGCCAATCAAGTCCTATTTCTGTGCCTTGCCTCTCACCCTTCTTCCTCAGAGTTTATTGGATGAAAAAAAAGAAACAAACATATCTTTTTTTTTTTTCTTTTAAACTGTAACAAACTGTTTGTTCCATTTTTAGCAAGTAGTTGCTACAGTTTATAATTTACTTAAGGTATTACGGCACTCAGATTTTAGGAAAAAAAGAAAGAAATGTTTCTTCACAAAAAATATGTCTGTCATTACTCTTAGTTACACCGATATAGTAAAAGCCGTGTCCCTCTACCGAGTGTCACATAGACTCCTGAGGCATGAGCTTTGTTTTATGAATGCTACAGCACTTTTTGAATTTTTTTCACTTAAACAGAGCCAGTAATAAAGGAAACACCCACTCTGGAGACGTAAACCTATACTACGTCATCAGCTTCACAAAATGAAATGATAGGTAGCTAATCCAGTGTGTTCCAGAGCCCTCTAACACATTTCCCTCCTTCTATCGCGTCTAAACTAACTGAATGTACAACAGAATTTATTTTTGTCCTAGCACACCCACCCCCATATATAAATTATTTATATGTTCCCAAAATCTGTTACCCATATTGCATCAAATCCTTTACAGTTTTAACATCAGGAAAGCAGCTCTTCCCTTCTCAATTTAATCTTGAATTACAATTAAAATCCCCCATCTTTACTAACTCAGTATTCACAATAACATATTATATCATACTTTCAAATAACTCAATGCACACTGTCACATTTGTTGGAGAATGAATATTACAATTTGTAAATGACAGTCATGATTCTTAACATCCACCACTGATAACTTCCCAGATTTCCAAATGAGCCCCTTTAGCATTTCAGTCAATGAACTCTTAATACTGTTATCTCAGAATTTTCCTTAGTCCCAAATGACCATCTAATTTTTTTTTCCTACAAGTACTGAAACTGTTTCCTCTGCAATAGACTAGGACAATTAAACCAAAAATGTCTTTTAATATTACATTTTCCTAAAATAATTTACACTGCATGCTACGATGTCCTTTCACACTAAATTGCTAGTATCTCCTTTGTTGACAAACATTAAGTGTGAAAAGTCTCTAGGGAAGCTATGGGACTTAGGCTGTTTCCCAGTACCTTGCAATACCATCTTCTCCATTTATATGAATAATATTTGATAAAGCCATTGTTTTCCCCCAGTTTGTCTTGATACTTATAGTTTTCTCATTCATTTGTTGTGAAGAATATCTCATTGGTACATTGTAGTGAGTGTGATACCAATGTCTCAGACTTTTGCTGGATTCACTTTTATGAAATTAACTTTAATGAGGTCAAGAATGTAGTTTCACTGGGTCTATATTACATGACTGAGCATTTAGGTGATCGAACACCTAAACGTCAACACGTAAATATCGAACTCTGACAATCATGAACGTCCATTTACGTGAATTTTTTCCCTGGGAAAAAATTTGCTTGGTCATTATTGGTAATTTGCCCTTTTCCCCAATGTAGAGCGATCTCGAGTTGGTATATTTAGTTGGGGGATGTGGGGGGAACAGCTCCCCACATCGGTTTGTGAGGGGGGACCCCCACTTGATTATTGTGTTTAAAGGTTTGTTTTGTTTTCTACGGCCAAGAAGATTTTTTTCCCAGGGAAAAAAATTGTGTAAATGGCCGTTCGTGGTTTTAAGGGTTTGACATTTATGTGTCGACATTTAGGTATTCGATCACTTTAATGTTTGATCATGTAATATAGAACCATTTCACTGTGGCACTATAACTACTGCAGGCTGGATCCTAGGCCAATGAGGATTGTATAATCTTTCCTTGATTCTCTGGGACCAGACATTTTATAAGTTGCTCTGGCCTCACTGAGTTTTTTTTTTTTGCTATATTCATTAAAATGTCTTGCTAATTCGTTTTCTCAAAAAGACATCCTCGAACCCAGGCATGCTGAAAAATTATTATCCGTCTCTAAGCTTCTTTTATAGGTAGGATAAGTGTGTCAGTAGTCTGTGCACATATTCTTGTTTTAGATATGATACAATTGTTTCTTTTAAACATTTTAGTCTGGCTTTAAGTCTGAGTACAGTACTGAGATGTGGAGTGGTGAGTATTGTCAAGCCAGATTTATTTGAATGCTCAGTTATTGAACCCGATCTATCAGAACCTCACTCACAAATCCACCAAGGGCAGGGAGACAGGTTGATTTTTTCTCTCCCATTGTGAAAAATGCAATTGTGGGGAAATAAGTCAGTAAAACCAATTAATCTGGGCAAATTTCAATTATGAGCTAATAATTATGCTGCCTGTGTTTAGAGAAAAAAAGCAGAAAATCAGCAGGTAAAGGAGAAGAAAAAGTCTGGTTGGGAAGAACCTTGCAGCTGGTATAAGTTTCAGTTTTTCACACATGATATGGCTTCTAGTAATTCTGAGGAAAGAATAAACCAAATGCGCTCAGAGATGTTTAAAATAAGTGAAACACTGAAAGATTATATACAGCATAATGACATCAGGATGGAAACAATCAAAGATGCTTTAACTAACTAGTCAGATGAGCTGATAAAGCTACAAAAATCATAGAATGGAATGTAGAACAGGATGCGTGAGCATGAGGCTTCTCAAGAACAGATGTTTCAAACAAATATTTGACTAAAAGGATACAGCATCCAGAGAAAACCCAAGGTTGTCTGCTGTACCAGAGAAACTTGATGGAACATACTATATTAATTTTAAAAATAAGCAACTGGACTGGCATTCCACAGCAGGATTTGTTAACTGAGTGGGCACATTATGTGTATCTGGCCACGAGGAAGCAGCCAAGACCTATATTATTAATAATACTGTAATACCAGCAAAAAGAGTTGCCACTGACAAAATTGTGGAAAAAAGAAAAGTATTAAAAATCAATCCCGGCAATCAGAGAGTGTTGATAGGTTGGTGTGAGATTCATGCTGCTGTATCCAGCTGTTTCAGAATATTTTCCGTAGTGGATCACCATGATAATGATGCAGAATAGGCTAGGGAGGAAATAAAAAAATAGCCAACAAAGAGTGAGCCAGAAAGCAGCAGGGCAGTTTTCTTCTCATTTTCTGACAATAACAAAGCTCATAGAGAGGATTTACCAGTGAAATATTTTCATTGTTCCAAAGCTGACATATTAATATCACTATTGTGAAGAGCAGTTTGTGCTGAATAACTTTCATATGTTACCTTTTTAAAATAAAGTTTTATAGTTTTTTACCTACATACATTTATTTATTGGTCAGCTGGAAAACTGCATTCTCAGAATTTTAGCTCAGTTGAAAGCTGCCCAATCGGGAACTCTGCAGGTGTCAGGGGGTGTGAAATTCTACTCATGATAGGTGTGAAATAATAAAAATAGGATAGGGGTTATAAAAATCTATTTAGTTTGTTCTTTATTTTCATTTTAGCAAAAATCCTTGAAAATCTAACATGGGATTGAATGGAGATGAGAATAAGCAACTGCATATGAGATCAGCCTGCCAAATGTTAATGTGAGGATGTAAATTAAAAGATGGAAATAAAGTTATTTATTTATTTTATTTATTTTACTTTTGTTTGTCTGACTGGGTTAAGTTAAAAACATTTTTTTAGAGAGATCCAGGGAGAAAAGCTCCAATATATTACAAACATTTTAAATAGACATTCAGTAATATACATGAACATTAAGTAATACATATTAACAGTTGCTCATAAATTTGCTAATTACATTACATTCATATGAAAATAAAGGCAACTATTACAATATAAGAGTTACTTATGCAGCAGTAGATGCTGAACATTGAGCATATCAAGAAATGTATTGGTTTCTTATAGAGATAATAGATCATGTGATTAGGGCTTAGTAATTCTGAGAAATGGAGATAAGGGAAGGAACTAGTTAGAGCAAAAAATGTTAATACTGTAGTTAAGAGGTAGGGTATAAAGTACGTTCACAGACAATTGCATATATGGCTATCATAACGTTTGTATTAGAAGTATAGAGGTAGGGGTGAGCAGTGACACAAAACAATGTATATAGCTTGGAGATGCCAGTACAACTATTCAGGTATTGCTGAAGACTGGTTGTGGGACATATGATTCTGAAGGAAGAGAAATGGTTTGACAATACAGCAAGCTGAAGGTAGTGGTGGCATTTATCCAGGAAGTATACAAGAACAGATACATTGATTTAATCTGTGAAGTTTTAGTTGTATTTTAAATGAGTTTTCATTCTGAATGGATTTCATTGGCAGTGGGATGTGGTTTCAAAGTTTAGCTACAGTATTTGAATATAGATAGTCACCAGCAGTATAAGATGATTTCATTATGGTGATTCACAACTGTGGGCAGTAAAGGGGTATCAAACTCTTGTCATACGCCATGAATGTTCTAGAGGGGAGATTGCTAAATGAATATACAAAATAGTAAAAGGTAAGATGGGAGGTGAGCAGTTTGGATTCAGATCAGGATACAGCACAACTGACCCAATGTTTGCAATGTGACAGATAGCTGAGAAGAAACTAGAGATGATCAAAGAGTCCAAACGGACATTCCTAGACCTGGTGAAGTCATATGACAAAGTGTCATGAAAGCTGATGTGGGCAGTTTTGTGATGGTTCAAAGTCCCAAAAGCATTGGTAAAATTAGTGCAGGCCATGTACAAGGACCCAACAACACAAGTATGAACAGTGTAAGAACTCACAGAAGTGATCCCAGTGGGAGTGGGTGTGCATCAGGGTTGTGCTCTGAGCCCACTGCAGTTTATACTAGTGATGGACTACATTAATGAACAGGTAGGCAAGGACAGATCAATAAAGCTGCTGTATGCAGATGATGTGGCAGGCTCTGAACAAGAACTTGTGCAGATGGTAGGAGAATGGAATACAAAACTGAAGACACAGGGGATTAAACTGAATACAGCTAAGATAGTTGTCATGGCAGCAAACTGAGTAATCAGTAGAATATGGAAAAATAGTGGGACAGGTTAACAGCATCAAGTATCTGGGAGGGGTGGTTGATGAGAAACAAAGTCTGAATGAGGAGGTCAAAGCTAGAATCAGAGGGGCTGCAGCCAACTGGCACACAAGAATGCCAAATAAGCTGAAAAGTAAGGTGTATGAAACAGTAGTGTGACTAGTACTACTTTATGGTAGAAAAACCTGGACATTGAAGGAAGAGCAGCTGAAGAAACTAGTGGTGAGGGAGATGAAGTACCTGAGATGGGTGGTAGGATGCATACTATGGGACTGATGAAGAAATGACAACATCAGAGTAGAAGCAATACCACAGAAGAACAGCAAAAAAGTTTCCAAAATGACACACAAGCTGCAGACAAGATTCCAATCTATTCTCTGACTTTAGCACCTCAACTTCAACAATCTTCAAGAAGTATACAAAATATTACCAAAGCATTCCCCTTAAATACCCACTGAGAACAATTAACAACTCAATTAAAAAAACAATTAGATAAACACTTACATAATTAAATCAAATACTTCCAATTAATCTGACAGTTAAGACCCTGTGGAACTAAGGTATTATATTCCAGAATTAACATTTCATCATCTCCTAATTTCACGAGGATTTTTTTCTAAAACAGTTGCCTGTAATAATTTATAGGCACTATTGTGACATTCTTTAAAATGGACAGCAATGGAACTATCTATTTTACATTTTTTGATATCTGTAACATGTTCCTGTAAATGACATTTAAACATTCTCTTAATTTCACCTATATATATATATATATATATATATATATATATATATATATATATATATATATATATATATATATATATATATATATATATATATTCTAAGTTACAAGGACAACGTAAGGCATACACAATTCCTTCAGTAATACATGAAAAATTCCCTAAAAACATTAAAATTCTTACTTCCAATTTTATCAAAAGTTTGAACAACCAACTCACAAACATTATATTTACCACAAGGGAAAGTTCCCCTCAATAGCGGATTTATTATAACACCTTGTACAGGGTCAATAAAATATGATTTTACCAATTTCTTCCTTTAACAAAAATGTCCAATAATATTTAACCTGTTGTTGTATTTGTTCACTAAGGATGTTATATGTCATAACTACATAAACATTATTTTGTAGTTGCACATTCCTACCACTATATACATATCTCATATGATAAGATTTACTACCTTTGACCTTATAGTTTTTATAAATTTTATCCAAAGCATCAAAAATAGTAAACAATGAATAACCCCTCTTTAGGAACATTTGGGAAGTAGAAAGGACAGCCTTAGATAAATCACCAACATTATTACAAATTCTGTGCAATTGTAATAGTTCCCCATATGGTAGGGAATTAATCAAATGCATGAGATGAAAACTTGAACCATGTAAAAATTGTCCCCCATCCTGAAATTTTCTAAATACTGATGTAAAAATGTCATCTCTTTCCGTGCCTACCAAATGTACATCTAGAAAATCTATTTATTTTCCAAATTGTAGGCCATCAAAAGATAAGTTATATTCATTACAATGTAAATCCGCCACAAAGCCTTGAACTGTCTCTATACCATCCTGACAAACAAAAATAAGATCATCAATGTATCTGTAATATTTCATTACATGCTTCTTAAAAAATTCATGTTGATAAATATATTTTCTTTCAAACAAAGCCATAAACAGGTTGGCATAAGTGGGGGCAAAAGGTGCCCCCATAGTTGTACCTTGTAACCAATGGAAAATATGTTCATTAAAAGAAAAATAATTATCTGTTAAACTAAATTTTACCCACTCAATAATATAATTTGATAAAGGGCAGTCATCCAAAATGGAGTGCAGGGCTGTGATACCATCCATCTGTTTGATGTTAGTATATAGGCTGGTA
This sequence comes from Protopterus annectens, assembly GCF_019279795.1. Lineage (NCBI taxonomy): Eukaryota > Metazoa > Chordata > Ceratodontiformes > Protopteridae > Protopterus > Protopterus annectens. Next base: position 567,814,228 of record NC_056745.1, read on the forward strand.
ACATCCAAAATTGCCCAATACATTCTAGAATTCCAATTAATCTCAGTAAATTTAGTGAGAAAATCAAAAGTGTCCTTAATATATGAGTCCAATTGTTGTGCATAAGACAATAACTAATCATATATAACTGTACCAATATTATGTAAAAAATATTTAGTTGCCGCCACTATAGGTCTACCTGGGGGATCTATCCCATTCTTATGTAACTTCGGTGGACAGTAAAAAGTTGCCATAGTACATTTCTCTATACTCAGCATCTTTTACTGACATCTTCCTTAGTTAAATATCCTAAACATTGTCCTTTAATTAATAAGGCTTCATGTTGTTTTAATGGCCCATAATAATTTTCAGTACTAACAACATTATAAATACTTGTATTTTGTAAATGTGTGTTACACATCTTAAGATATTGTTTATAGTGTAAAATCACAATTTTGTTCCCTTCTTTTGTTTAAGGGGAATGCTTTGGTAATGTTTTGTATACTTCTTGAGGACTGTTCAAGTCGAGGCGCTAAAGTCAGAGAATAAATTGGGATCTTGTCTGCAGCTTGTGTGTTGTTTTGGAAACATCAGAGTAGAAGCCTAAGAGGCTTCAATTGCACAGAAGATCAAACAGAACAGATTACAGTGGTTCAGGCACATGTGCAGGGAAGCCGAAGACAATCTGGTGAAGAAGATTTGAAACAGTCAGGCATGACTGTTAAAGAAGGTAGGAGAGTGGAACTGAATCAAGAGAGATAGTGACAGCTGATGTAAAAGCCTGACCTCATGTAGAAAAATGTGAAAAAAGGGTTAGTGATGATAATAATGATGATGATGTTATAGTAATTACTGATTTTGCTACACAGCATAAGATTCTTTTGGGCACTAGTGTATTAAGTTAAGAGCTGGGCAATTTTCTGGCTTGTAGAAAAGTCTGTATATTGTGGTTAGAAGAGAAAGTGCTGGCTTATGTGATAGTTCTAACCAGTTTAATTCCCTGAGGGCTAGACAGTGATGTGTTCTAGTGTTATAATTTACTGTAAATTTGGCTATTTTATTACAACATTGCTCAAGTTTGGACAGTTATGAGATCTGAAGGTTAGTGAAGATTGGGGCAGCATGAAGGAGAGATGACAATAAGAAAGTAGAGGCTATACATCTTCTGGTTATGTCATTCGGGCAGGTTTTTACTCTGTGTTATGTACCTAATTTTTGATGAGTTTTTTAACCATGTGTGACACATAGTGGTTGAAATTCAACTGGTTATCTATGATGCCACCCAGCCATTTTGTGTGGTTTACTTGTTTTAGGAAGGTGGTGTTGGCAGAGATTGAATAACATTATTTTGGTAGAGATGTGTTTTTGGATGAAGAGCAGTAACTCAGTTGTTTAGGGTTAAGAATCTGTGAATTATTTAGCCGTATTTCAGTGGACTAGAAAGATTGTTGTATAAGGTCTTGGACTATAGAGAGAGATTTGGCAGAGCAGTTTAGAGTAAATTCATCTGTGTTTTGAACTAGGGTAGTATTTTTATAGCAGTGTAGAGGTCATTAATTAATACATTGAAAAGTATAGGGCCTAGTATAGATTATTGTAGGACACCAGTACTTACTGGCAAGATGGAAGAGAAAACATTATTTCATTTCACTCCTTGTGAGGTAGCTATGGAACCACGGCAGTGAAGAGCTGATGAGCCCTAAAGAGTTTATGTAAGAGTTTCTGGTGTGAGACAGTATTAAAAGCTTTTGATAAGTCTACGGGGATGGTGGAGACTAGGCTTCTGACATTGCTGTGGGTGTTGACAATATTAACAAATTTTCAATATAGTAGTAGTTGTGCTGTGTGAGGATAGAAGCCATTTTGGGTGAAGGTAGAAGCTATTTATCTATTTGGTAGTTGAAAAATTGCATATGAATATGTGTTTCTAATTTTTTTATATGGGTGATAAAATAGTAGTTGACCTATAGTTTACAAAATCTGTATTGATTCCAAGTTTGTGCAACAGAATAATGAATGATTTTTTTTCCATATCAAGGGAACTTTATTTTCAGACATGGATGGATTTTTCAGAACTGAAACTGGATATGCAATAGCTTCACCTGCTATTTTAAGATATTCACCAGGTAGACTGGCAGGGGCAATTGTAGTAGGCTTTAATTTGTTGAGTTATTTTGATGGTATCTGAAATGTTGAAGGAGGCTATTTGATTGAGTAGGGACTCTAGAGCTTGATTAATCACCCGGTTGGTTAATGACTGCACTATCTGTATAAAGTGAGTTTTGAATTGATTGGCTATGGTACCATTGTTTCTGAGTATTTGGTTTGGCTGTGTAGTTTGTCATGTATTTAACAATTTATTGAGTAAGGCCCAAAATAGCTTTGGATTTTTAATGTGTATGTTTTGATTGGGTGAGTAGTAGGTTTTCTTATCTTTGTTGATAAGTTGTTTTGTACATTTTCAAAAGTACAGGTAGTTTTAATAGCTTTGTATCATACAGGCACATCTGTCCATATTATCATGGAATATGAATGGCCTTATAGTTACAAGCAAAAGGCAAAGAGTATTGAATTATATTGAGAGATGTAGGGTGCAAATAGCAATATTGCAGGACAGACATACTGATAGAAATGAGCATGCAAATTTGACAAAGAAAGGATTTGGGGGTGGACATTTAGCAGAATATTAAGGATGAAGGAAATGGGGTGGAATACTGATTGATAGAAGGGCTCAGATATCGATACCAATATTGATGAAAGAGGAAAACGAAGGAGAACAATGATAGATTTGTGGTAGCAAGAGTCGGTTGGCAGCGGAGGAGGATGATTGTGCTAGCATGTATTTATATTCTACCAAAAATGATATTATGGAACTTAAGAACATTTGGGGGAAATAAGTTTTAAACAGGGAATATTATTAATGGGATGGGACTAAAACTAGGTTTGCAATAGTGAGTATGCATCAGGGAGATATGAAAGGATGTGAAAGGGAAACATAACAAAAGTAGGTAGATTTCTGAAGAATTTTATGAAACATTTTGAGATAGTTCATGTCATTTTGGGATATAAAATTAATGATGATAAAACAAAAGCAATAGTGGTAAACTATGTATCCACATATGAATGGGTTCAGCAACACCCATATCTATGGGAACATAATAAGACAAAGTATTTGGGTCTATATTATGATGTTGAAAGATTATTTAACTGAACACATTTTTATCGACATGTAAATATCGACCTTTTCAAATGCGGAATGGCCACTTCATCAAATTTTTTCCCAGGGAAAAAATTGCTTGGCCATACACAAACCAAACTTTCAAACCCTACATAGTGAGGGGCTTCACACCCCCCACCCCCCTAACTAAATATGCCAACTCCGAGATTGCACTACAGTGGGGAAAAGGGCAAATCTCTGATGACGGCCAAGTGATTTTTTTCCCCTGGGAAAAAATTCACTGAAGTGGCCATTCGGCATTTCAACAGGTCAATATTTGCATATTGATAAAGATGTGTTCGGTGAACTTGTCTTTCAACATGGTAATATAGACCCAAGTATTTAGGTGTACAGAAAATGTTTTATTATAGCAGGTAAGGATATATGAAAAGAGGCTAAACAAAAGATAATACAAAAATTGAGAAACTGGAAGCTTTTGATTATGTATATAGATAGTAAAACACAAGCAGTGAAAATTATTTTAGTCTTTTGAGTTTTATGTACAGGATAGTAATATTTTTATCAACCAGCAAAGAAGATATGGATTATTATTGATAAAGAGTTGAAAATATGTTATTTCTCCCAAAAAGAACATTGTGGTTTATGATTACCTGATTTGAAGGGATACTTTAGAGTTACACAGTTAAGGCTCATATATGCAACACAAGCAGAAGGTTATAAAACAAAGTAGAAAGGGAAGATGATGAAATGGTGGTGGGAAGTGGGGGGTGGGGTTTGAGCTATAAGGAGAGAGTAGGATTTTGGATGCAGCTCCTTAAGGAAAGTAATAACTATACAGAATATTATATTTATAAAGTAGCAGAAAGTATTTTAAGAGCTAAGCCAGCACTGAAGTGGATAAAGAAGATTTTGCCAATAGAAAACATGCAACTGGGGTATCAGAAATAGGTAAGAGGGGGGCTGGCATTTCCTGGTGAAAATTAGCAAAGAACCCAATGTACTGAGGCAAATATTTAGACAGGAAAAGGTAATAGAATGGATTGAGGCCCAGCAGGTCTGACTCCAGGTCAGACCCTGTCTTCCCTACCAGGGAAAATTCTGATATGCTATCAGAGTGTTGACAAAGAAAAAGGAACAGGAGAGTGCTAAGTGAAAGACCAGCACTGGTAGAGTCCAGAAGCTGCTTTTAGAAAGGAATAATTAGTAGTACATATAATATGTTGCATGGTAACTATAAGAATCAATCATAGGGGGCTAGAGAAGACTGGGGAGTGAAAATGGAAAGGCACTTTACAAAGGACAATGGGAGGACATTTGCATGGCTCCCAAGTATGCAACAAAAGTTTTTTGAATTTTGTTTGGAAGTGTTTGTACATATATTTTTTATCCCAAGCAGACTTCAAAGAATTGTGCCTCTGGTAGATAGCAAATGCTGGAGGTATGATGGAAAAAAAGTAGGCAATTGGGAACATGTTTCTTGGCAGTGTGATGAGTTAGCAGATTTAAAAAATTCCCTGTAATGGTTTTTGTCAGATATGTTGGAGATGCAAATGGTTGTAATTAAAGAACTTATTCTTTTGCGTTGGGACGTAGAACCTGAATTGCCTGTTGACTGTGACTGAGATTAGTGGCTGTATTCCACTTTGGTCCTCCTTGATCTCTTGGTGACTTTTAACACTGAAAGCCTCAGTATCTTGGTCAAGTGACTGGGATCACATTGTGCTTTATCTGGCACTGTGCTTGATAATTTGCCTCTTACCTTTTGGACCACTCATAGTACATAGTCCATGGGGAAGTGCCACATCCCTTATCTGTTGGAGGTAGGGATGCCACAATACCCAGTGTTAGAATATTTTGAGTGTATTTACTGACACTTGGGGAAGTGGTGTGAGGCAGAAGCAATCATTCTCAAACACATGGATGATGATTTTCTTTACTTCTTCTTTACTTAGGAGTTTGTAGCAGCTTTTCATCACTCATGAAAGCGCTCTGGAATTTATCCTTCACTAGATGTCAGAAAGCTGACTGAATCAAAGTCTGGTAAAGGCTGTGGCAATGCCAATTTGCACCACAATTCACATATCACATCTTTCTTCCTTCCATTATATATGCAGAGATGTAACTAGAGTGAGGCCAAGGGAGTGACTTCCCTAGATGCAAGGACCTTACAACAGTTGTAATATAGAGCTGTCGGTGACCTCTTTTTTGCCTGGGTTCCTTAGGCAATTAGGTAAGGGATATTGGCTATTCTGAGGATGTGTAAGGAAACATCTGCTGGATTTTCTTTGGTTTATGTTACTCTGGTCTTCTAGAATTGGCTACTATCTCTTATTCAAGCATGTGATTTAAAGGCCTTGTTCAGGAGATTACTGTGTACAGAGATCTTTTTATATTCACAACAGGGATTCTGTTTCTGGATTCTTATGATTAAGTATTATTGACTGACCTTTTATCATATTTTGCTGCCAGTGTACCATATTAATATATATGTAAAATGCTTAGCATTTAAATGTTCAGATAAATACGCAAATATATAAATAAGCAAACATAAAAGTATAAAAAAGTATCATTTACTTCATAGATTTAAATAAGTAGATTTTCTCATGCTAGAAGTAAAGTGATTTTACTTGATACAAACTAGGAATATGGTCAAAAAGCTTTGATGAAAAAGTTAAAAGATGTGTAATTTTGCCCTGCTGGGAAATACCTATTTCTATGAAATTTATTGTGCATTTTAGTAACAACTGAGGTGATTCAGAGAGCTTTTGCATAGGTAATCAAGGAGCCTGATGATGCTGTTAATGTTAAGTGATGGTATGCTGGTATGGGGGTAACCAAGGAGCACTGTGATACAAGACAGAATGGGTATGCTGGTATGGGGTAACCAAGGAACACTGTGATGCAAGACAGAGTGGGCATACTGGTATGGGGGGTACTGTGATGCAGACAAAATGGATATACTGGTATGGGGGTAACCAAGAAACACTGTGATGCAAGATAGACTGGGTCTACTGGTATGGGGGGTAACCGATGAACACTGTGATGCAGACAGAATGGGTATAATAGTATGGGGGGTAACCAAGGAACACTGTGATGCAAGACAGAATGGGTATAATAGTATGCGGGGTAACCAAGGAATACTGTGATGCAAGTCAGAATGGGTATACTGGTATGGGGGTAACCAAGGAACACTGTGATGCAAGACAGAATGGGTATACTGGTATGGGGGTAACCAAGGAACACTGTGATGCAAGACAGAATGGGTATACTGGTATGGGAGTAACCAAGGAACACTGTGATGCAGACAGAATGGGTATACTGGTATGGGGGTAACCAAGGAACACTGTGATGCAAGACAGAATGGGTATACTGGTATGGGAGTAACCAAGGAACACTGTGATGCAGTCAGAATGGGTATACTGGTATGGGGGAAACCAAGGAACCCTGTGATGCAGACAGAATGGGTATAGTGGTATGGGGGTAACCAAGGAACACTGTGATGCAAGACAGAATGGGTATATTTGTATGGGGGTAACCAAGGAACAATGTGATGCAAGACAGAATGGGTATACTGGTATGGGGGTAACCAAAGAACACTGTGATGCAAGACAGAATGGGTATGCTGGTATGGGGGTAACCAAGGAACACTGTGATGCAGACAAAATGGGTATACTGGTATGGGAGTAACCAAGGAACACTGTGATTCAGACAGAATGGGTATACTGGTATGGGGGTAACCAGGAAACTCTGTGATGCAGACAGAATGTGTATACTGGTATGGGGTAACCAAGGAACAATGTGGTGCAAGACATAATGGGTATATTGGTATGCGGGTAACTAAGGAACATGGGTATACTGGTATGGGGGTAACCAAGGAACAGTGTGATGCAAGATATAATGGGTATACTGGTATGGGGGAACCAAGGAACATGTGATGCAAGACAGAATGGGTATACTGGTATGGGGGTAACCAAGGAACACTGTGACGCAAGACAGAATGGGTTATTAAAAATGCTGAGACAGAAGAAACTTAAACTGAACAAAAAGGAGCATGACATCAGGGTTACAAACCTGAACATTACAGAGATTGAGGAAGTAAGCCATAGTTCAGATTTCCTGTCCAGTGCAATGTACTAAGCAGAGTTCATTCATGGAGGGTTTTGGTGTCAGAGTGTGACTTAAAAACAACTGGTTTCAGTGTCAGGGGTGACCTAGCAACTCTCAGTTTGTAGTCATCTGCAGGCTTTGTTAACCAAAGGTCTTGGTTTTCTGCTTGGATCTGAGAAGTAAGTGCTGAAAAGGAGAGGTCCCAGCTCAGAGACCTGAAGTACACATCTGGTTACTACTATAACTTTCTAATGAGGCACCTCCAGTTCACACTCTGTGGATATCTGTCAGCTTGCTGTCTGTCTTACTGCACAAGGGCCAATTTTTAAAGCATATATCTTCTATATGATGCCAGAATGGGGAATGTTGCTGAAGGCCTTGGCTGGGTGAGGAGACACTGTATATACCACATGGTTGCCATCTAAAACCTTAGTAACTCTGTCAAAGAAGTTTGTCAAGTTCAGTAGACAGGATCCACCCTTCATAAAGCCAAATGTTGGGATCAAATTCTAATAATATTCTTTGTATTGTAATTTATGAGGTCACTTAGATTTTCAGATATTTCAATATTTTGGATAGAAGTTTGGCAGTGAAATTGGCACTTAATTTTGTTTACAAAGATATTGGCAATTTTGTTGGGTCCTAATAGGAGGCATCATTATGAATACGTTCAGAACAAAGTAGTGTATTGATTTGTACCTAAAGAAGGATTTATAATTATCTTTAGCTTCAGAAGCCAGCATAAGTTCAAGTGTTCTTTTAGCAGACCTGATAGTGTTTTTCAGTTTTTTTTTTTTTTTTGTAATATTTTGAATAGTCTCATTCTGGTAGGGCCTGTTAGCTTTATGCATTTTTCTGAATGGTTAGAATTCTTTAATGAAACTTGCTGCTGGGTCAAACTAAGCAGTGGTACAGTCATACGTGAATTTTGATATTTCATCATAGAGTAGGTTGATGTTGGCATATATAATTAGCGGGGGCATATATAATTAGCGGGAGTGTGCAGGAGGATTCAGTGAACAGCAGACAGTACTTATATGGGGTGCTGTTTCCCCCACACCCCCTATGTGGAGGGGGCTGCACCCCTAAACCTCCTGCTAATTATATATACCAACTCTGAGGTTGCACTAAATTGGGGAAAGGGCAGGTTTTCTTATAGTTAAGGTACCAGTAAGTAAGTAAGTAGTACATTCCGGTTCTGTTATGTTGGCCAACTATGGCCATTTGATGAATTTATTTTCAGATATATGCCTATTTGGTAAAAGTAACATTTGATATTTAATGTTCGGGGAATAGCAGTTTGAAGGAAGTCAGCTGTAGGTAGCGGCCCGATGACTAAAAAGCTCCTTATACATTCCTTGTAAGACTCAGCAAGTAACAGCCAGCCTTCCGATGTTTAAATAAAATAAAAGCCGCAAAGGCTTGGTATTTGGATGGCTTTATTGTCAGCTGAACAACGTTTGTGAATAATGGGGCTGGTGGTCCTTTAATCAGATCAAGAGTTTGGATTGAGTTACAATGTAACGCGCAGGCTTTGTAACTATTAAAAAGTGTAATTTGGGATAAAGAATGTCACTCTGAAGAAATCTCTGTATACAATTGGGATGAAAGCGCTTAGTTATTGTGGATTTATGTATTTCAATAAAAGTTTTTATATTATTTAAACATCGGAAGGCTGGTTGTTATTTGCTGAATCTTACAAGGAGTTTATAAAGAGTTTTTTAGTCACTGGTCCATTACCTACAGCTGACCTCCTTGTGAATTTGTGGTGTTTTTATTTTACTGAATAGCAGTTTGATGCAAGTTCCAATTAATGGCTGAACACAGACCCATGGGGGCAGCATGCTCCCCAGTTTTTATTAATATAGTCATGGCTGAATGGGAAAAGAGGTATGTTTTAACTCAGATTTTGTATATTGCTGGATGCAATATACTAGGTACCTGGCTGATGTATGTATTCTATGTACAGGTTCCAGAGAAAGGTTAACTGACTTTTTAGACTACATCAACACAAACACATCCTTTTTATAATTTAGTCACCAGATGTTTGCCAGAAATTATGTTAGTTGGATGTAACAATAACCAAAGACATACTTAACAATATGTTTGTTTCCAGCATTCAACACAAACTAACTTGAATTCATTATTGCACTATGGAAGTTGTCAAAGGAAACCCTTGGTTAATGGAAAAACGGTCCATCTGGCAAGGATGGGATCAGGTGATAAGGTATTGAGACATTAATAGATATACTAAAGAGAAGGAGATATACTGAATATGTATTAAAAACATTCAAGGTAAGGTAACTCAAAAGAAGAGAGATGGAGGATGTACCCCTTTATTAACAAAATTATTGGTTGAAAGTGATATTCATCTAAAATCAAGGGTAAAATTGAGTTCCATATGGAAGAGATATGATTATGACTTACTCAACCAACAGTCTTTACATTAGAGTGATTATTAACAAAATTGCAATCTATTTAAGGCCAGTAACAAGTAAACTGGGTTTAAACCCAAGATCTGAACATAAAAAAAGTACCACTTAAATTACCTGATAGAGAGATAAAAGGACCATTATAACAATCAGTTAGGAAATAAAAACAAGATAGGGACTTACAAATGTAGAAGATGTAGACAATGTTATTTAATACAGGAAGGTAATGAAATTGTGATTAATGGTCAGTTTACTTATCTTAGTTTTTTTTTTTTAATTGTGAAAACATTGGGTGGTTTATGTTGATTAATGCAATGAATGTCCCACTTTCTATATTTACAAAATAGAACAAAGCTTAAAGGATAGATTATATGAACACATGTGCAACATTAAGAAACAAAACTTTAACAATGCATTGTTTAGGCATATAAGCTAGTGACTTGAACATAGATTTGCATTCCATGTACTAGAAAACATATTTGAAAAGTCCAGTGGATGGACATGGAATGAATGACTTGAAGCCAAGCTTAAAACCAACACTGAAAATGTTCCAGGTTTAAATGATTAGTCCTCCATTTCCTGTATTCTAAAGTTGAAGTCTATGAAAATATAATGTGGTGAATTGATTTTACAAATGTTATAATAACTATTTATAACAAATATTTTATAATAGCTACAATAATATTTATTTATTTGTTGCCTTTGTTTACCAGGACAGTTCAGCTTGGCAGCAAGTCTCATTTTCAGTGTAGGCCCGGGGAGAAAAGTTCCAGAAAATACACACACTTGCATAGTTTAAAATAAAATATACAAACATTTTACTCAGTTTAAACAATGTGATATGCAAATATTGTAGTAGACACAGTATAGTATGCACATAGTTTATTAGTACAATATTTAGGCACTTAGGAAAATCTGGAATAGTACGAGAATTAGTTAAGGAGAAACTGGTATAATAGTTGAATAAACAGGGAATGTAGGTGGAGAGACTTCTTAAGAAAGTATGCAGTAGAGATGCTGCTGTTGAGGTAAGGAAAAGTATATAAGTGGTAGAGATGTTGCTGGAGAGGTCAAGAAAGCAAAAACATATGGAAGGAATTGGGAGGGTAAATGGGATAAGAGAGGAGAGGTTGTGTTAGTAAAGACTGGTGCAGTATGTTAATGGGGTGAAATGATAAGGCAGTCCACATTTTGATAAGAGAGATGTGGACATGGGATGAAGGAAGTGGTGGTATAAGAAAAGCTGTGAGAGGAGCAGTGAAGAGATGATATAGAGATGGTGGCGTGAGAAAGGGGAGTTGTCAGGTGAGAGAGGAGAGTGAGCTGTGGTGAAGCAGCGTAGAGTTACGGAGATGTGTGAATAAGTAGGCCTGATGGAGAAGGGAAGGGAAAAGTGTGATAGAGAAGAAAGAGTGGCTTAGCCAGGGTAGGATGAGGAACATAACCATGAGGGACTTTGGCATTGTTGAAGCTTGAGAGGGAATTATTCAGCTTAAATGACAGAAGGATGTTATTCCATTGTTTGGCAATAGACGTAAAGAGCACTGTTTGACTTAGTGGAAGTTAGGAGTATTTTATTGTTAGAGTGTAGTTGTCTTGGAGTTGTAAATTTCTGTAGTGTGTGCTGAAGAGAGATAGTTTTCAAGCTTGTGTATAATGTTGTGGGTGATCACCAGATGGGAGTAGTTTAGGTAATTTGGTAATTCTTGCCAGTTTAGCTGTGTCAGGGCTAGGCAGTGATGATTACAGTATGGTAGGTTGCAAGCAAACTTGGTTATTTTGCTGTAATAAATCTCAAGTTTATTTTTTAGAGTTGTACATAAGCTTGTAAAAATTGATGGTGTATAATAGTGAAGGGAGGATATAAGAAGATGCTAGGTTTTTCTAGAGTAGTCTGTGAGAAAGTTTTTAGAATTATGTAAGTAAGAGAACTTTTGATGTGTTCTTCTAATGGCTTGGGATATGTGCAAGTTGAATTTTAACTTATCATCAAGAGTTACCCCAAGTAATTTTGTATTGGATAAGTTTCTGTTTGTGTGTTATTGGCTAACATAAGATAGAAATTTTGTTTTTGGACAGAGAGACTTTTGTGTGTGAAGAGCATAAGTTTCTTTTTTTTCACATTTAGCAGAGGTTGGTGGTTAGATAATTAGGATTCAATTGAAGAGAACCTGTCTGGGTAATTATTTTAGCTGGCTGAGGCTTTGAGCTGAACATATAAGGTTGGCATCATCTACATATTGTACAAATGATGAGCAAGGGACTGCTTTGTGGTGTTTGTTGGTAAAGATGTTGAACAAAAAGGGGCCTAGATTTGAGCCTTGGGTTACAGCAACTGAGACTGGTAAGAAGGGGGATAGTTCTTGTTTCCATTTTAGTGCTTGTAATCTGTCCGTAAGGTAGCTGTGGAACTAAGTGGGAGAGGCTCAGAGAGACTAGTTCTGTGAGTAATTTATGATGGAAATAATGAGAGTATTGATTGAGTGAAGTGGTTGTTGAACAGCGTGGGTATAATAGTGGAGTTGTTAGCAAGAGGGGAAGATGTGGTAATTTGGCTGGGGAGAAACAGTCTTTTTATGGATAACCACAATCTTTTGGGCTTGTGTTTGGTGCTTGTCCTGTTGGTTACAGTAACAGGTAGTTTTATCTGATTTAATTGTATGTTTACAGACATTTCAGAAGTGTGGAGAGTTTTGCCAGGGCTGCTGTGGTCTGATATCGTGTTATATTTCCCATGCCTTATCTCTATTTAACATGAGTTGTTTTGTGTCTTTGGTGAGCCAGTGGGCAGGATTTGATATGATTCGTTTTCTTCTAATAGGGGTAAGTTTGTTAAGTATGGTTAGAAATGTGTTATTGAAATGAGTTACTGCATCATCAAGGGGTACATTTTTAAGGATGTTCCAGTTATATTTACAGAGGTATAAAGTGAAATTATCTTTATTAAATGTGGAAGATTATGTACTTGGTTATATGCTATGTGTTTGTGGGAGTGATGTGTCTTTCTCAGAGGAATAGTAGGGATAAGGTCTGTGTTTGTGCCAGGGTCTCTAATGGCTCTGTAGACCTCACATGTATACCTTTATCTCCTCCTTAGTAGATTTTTATTCTGTCTACCCTATGTAATCCTAACTCGCCGCTCTTACTATTTCCTTCATACTCTAGCCTATATTCTCTCTCTGGACTCTCTACCTACCCTATTTACTCCGATGCTAGTTTTTCTCCTTGGATCCATGCAATAAATTATCAACTATCTTAGCTCCTCTACAATACCTTAGACAGTGATTTATTTTTTTAATTTGTTTTTACACAATACATTGGTATTTCTACCTAACTCAAACATTCTAAGTAATTCCTGTAATATTCATTGTATGTATATGCTTTCCCATCAATATGTATTCCTTATATGTATTTTTAACTATTGTACTTTAAACTAGAGATGTTTTATGATATGTTTTGTTCGGGTCTATATTATAAACCCGAAAGCTGAATTACGAGCATATGAAATCATCGATACATAAAGGTCAATGTGTGAAATGAGTGAACAACGTAAATGCCGAAAGGGAGAACGCCGAACCTGATACCGGAAGCAACAGCGCCATACAGGTAAGGTAAACCCAACTCAAAACACCTAAACTAAAACACTTTTCGAAACGTTTTTGCAGGGGGGCAAGCCCCCCTGCACCACCCCTACTTAAATATACCAACTCCGAGACTGCACTACAGTGGGGAAAAGGATTTATTTCCTCATCCCCACGATCACCCTGCTGGCCGAGGAAATACGTCCGGTGTTCTGTTCGTTCATTTCGTACATCGACCTTTATGTGTCGATGTAAACGTATTTGCATAATTCAGCTTTCGGTTTTATAATATAGACTCGTTTTGTTCTGCCTAACTCACAACACTCTTAGAAATTCCTTTAGTATTCATTGTATGTATATGCCTGGCCATTAATATGCATTTTATATGTATTTTTAACTATTGTACTTTACACTAGTCCTGTTTTATGATGCGTTTTGATTTGTTTTGTATCTATTGGAGATTTTCTCCCTGTTTCTCCCCTGAAAATGGGCACCTACCCAGTCGGACTATCCTGGTAAACAAATATGAAATAAATAAATAATAAATAAAGGTAGGCAGCCTGAAATGTTTGAGACAGCGGCTAGAATCCAGTCTAAGGCTGAGTGCCTATTGGATCTTTTGGCTATTCTGGTTGTACTGGTGATTAATTGGGTGAAGATGAAAATATTTATGTTCAGGGCTGCAGATTCAGACTCAGTGAGTTGATAGTCAATATTGAGGTCACCTAAGATAATGGATTCATGGTTTATGTTACAGGAGATCCAATAAAGTATGTCTTTGACTAATGGTATTTTTATTGCTGGGTGGGATGTAGCCACAGTGCAAATGGATGTATTTTTATTAACTTGGGGAAGACCGATATTTAGTTCTGCATTTGAAAATCTTGGTGGGTGTAAGGATATGCTAGTAGTTTAGGGCCGTTATTGTAAATTATTGCAATACCACTGGCTCTTTTATGCTGCCACTTTTTCTAAGGATATTGTATTCTGGGGGAAGAATTTGCTGATTTGAAATGTGGGTTTTTAGCCAGGTTTCTGTGGTTACTAGTATATCAAGAGTTCATGTTGCAATACAGGCATGCAAGTCGGATACTTTATTATAGATACTTCTAAGATTTAAATTTAGTAATAGCAGGCTATTTTTTTTTTGTTGTCAAATGCTGGAAAGGTTGAGGATGAGCATGTAGAGTTGTTTGTGTTGGTATTGTTTAGAGTGGGATCAATAACTGATATTGACCTGCAAGTGTAGTGGCTGTGAGGAGATGGGTTAAGGGTAGGGTGTATATCCCCACTGAGAGTGGTTGGGGTGCGATTGTAGGGTAATTTCCCTGATTGCTTGTTTGTTAAAGCATAATGGCTAAAACAGGGTTTGAGCTAATCTTTGAAATAGTGGTATCTGAAATGTATTGCAAGAGGTAGTACAAAGACTAGGTGCAATTAAATGATAATAGAGTTGTGGGGTGGATGACAGGTGATAATTGTTAGGGGAGGTAAAAAAGAGTGGACAAATGCTGGTGTGGTATGATGTTGCTTGTGACAGGAGAGATACTAGAGACATATGGTAGACAGTCATATTAATTTAGAGAAATGAAAGTAAGTAAGAGACAGATGGTAACTGAGTGTGTATGCAGAATAAGGTTGAAGAGGTGTAGAAGTAGTTAGGAGTATGGAGAATCGAGTGGTATAGGAAGAGGAGGGCTGACATGGTGTTTGAATGGCTAATACTGAGGAGAGTAGAATGAGACAATATTTGTTTACAGATGGAGGTAGAGTAGCTGGGGTTAGAGGTGAATAAATGTAGGGGTAGTGTGGGTGGATTGGAATTGGGGATAGGGTAAGGAAGTGGAGTAAGCATGAGCATTGAGAGTGTGAATGGAGCACCATGGAAAGCTTATCACAGAGATGAAAGAAGAAAAAGAAAAACAATCAGCTGCCTTGTCCTACAAAACAGGTAAAGATTAACCAAATTGTTCTTTGCAGTATCAAAGTACGAGGAAAAAGTTAATCTAGTATGAAAAGGATGGAAATGCAATAAACAGAGTTTTAAAACCTTAAAAAGGTTGTCTGAGTTGTTAGTATGTGCTTAGAGTGCACAACTGCATTACATTTCTGTTGCTGAGGTGCCAATATTTAGACTGGGAAAGAAGATAGTTAGACCTTGAGCTGAGATTTAAAAGATAATGGTCAAGAAGTTGGGCAGGGGAATCGGGTGATAAGACATCAGCAGCATACTCTAGCTCTGTGGGTTGTTGGAACAGCATTATGGACTCAAAAATATAAATAAGTTAAACAGGTAGCACCAGCTGACACATACATAAAATAGAACTGGTTTGCTGTTGTTCACTTGACTGGTTCATGGAAGGAGTAGTTCAGGAGGGTAGTACTTTATCTGTGAGAGGCTTTCGTGGTCGCACAGGTCAGGGAGCCAAGGAAGTTGTCTCACAGAGGAGGAGTATGGGCTGAGTTGAAAAAGCAGAAGAAAAAAGTTTAGACTTTGTGGTGTAGCAGGACTAGAAAGTTAGAAGCTGTATTACTAATTTACTAATTTATTGTGGTTGTAGTTATATTATTGTTTTATTCACATGGATTTTAACCACCTGCTATGTACATTGTAATTGTACTTTATGAGTACTTTTTTATATGAATGTAAATGAAAGTATTACTAAAATATGTTTGATATTTATCTCAGTGGGTCATGTGACTTAATTTTGTCACTTGATGCATACTGAAGATTTCCCATTTGTTTCCAGGGAAGAAAGCACTAAATCTTTTATTTATTTTATTAAACTGTGTGCCATATTATAACAAGTTACTTGGATTTCTGTTATTATTTTGATACTTTATTTGCCAGCACTACAGTCTTGTTGGTAAATTCTTTGTAGGTGTTTTTGAGGCTCCTATTTGTTTGCAAAGATCATTGTGGTTTAATTGCAGATTGGTTATTGTTTTTATTATGTTGGAATCCTGAGTATGGAACATAGATTTGTAGAATAGCCAAAATATGGTGGAGCATTTAAAAAGGCAGCAAGATAATTGGATAGCTACAAGGATTGAAAAGTCTTGTATCATTTTTTGAAAAATATGTTTTTAAACATATTGCAGTATTAAGATGTTTTGGCTTTGTACGTGAAGCAGTGAATGAAGGTGCAAGAAATGTAAATACTAAAATAAACATGCATTTTGTAAAAACTGACATTTTAGCAAGTTCTGATGATACAGAGGCATAACTCCCTAAGTATAACTCAGATGACTAGAGTTTGAATAATAGCTCAAGTGCCTGATGAACCTGTGGTGGGGGGGGGGGGAGAAGGAATAACATGGCTTTTCTTGGTTGTCTCTCTTTAGAAGGGGGGTGTCACATGTCCAGTTTCTTGTTCCCACTGTAGAATCCCTGGTGGGGACAAAAGGTCCAGTAGGAATGTTGGCTTCAAGGGGAAAGGGCAGTCTTGATGGGTTATGTCACTAAGTCAAGTGAGTGCCATGCCCTTGTTGACAACCATTGAACTCAGACTCCTAGCATGGTTATGGGCATCTGCAGAAGGGTTCAGACCTTAAAGCCACAAAACTCTCTTGCTTCAAATGGGTGACAGCTCCCCCTCCCCCCGTTTGGCTCTTGCCACCTGGAGGAATGAATGAGATGTATAGGGCAACAAAGAAAGGAGACTTTAATAGTCACTAAGGCAGGGATAAAAAATACCCCCCCCAAAATTAAAAGTGACATTTTGCATTGACATGTTAAAATGCATAATGTTCACTTAGTAATGCAATGACAAGAAAGCTCAATGGCCCTAACTATGTTCTAGACAACCCTGAGTTTGATTAGCATCTCAGTCACTTGACAGGACGTTTAGGGAGGAAATGCATGCCCATTCTATGGGGAGGGGGAAAGGAACTGATTGCAGGCTATAGCACCAATTCAGAAGGAGAAAGGAGGGTGGCTTGCAGTCAGGGATGGGAGTGCTTGTGGCACACCAAGCCAGTGATGGAAGGTAGCCTTTGTCTAGCAAGGGCATAGGAGAATGCACTTGTGAAGTAGAAGGCTTCATTGCTCCCACAGTGATGAGGGTCAGATGTCCCCATTGCCCAGGGGAGGGGCTAGGCCAGAATTTCAAATGTCTTCATTGCCAGTATGCTGGCAAGAGCAAGCAGTCTGGCTGCCTGAATGATGCTCATCCAACAGCTTTGATACATAAGATCTAGTCCAGCTGGGAAGGATGGAAATTTGGCAGGCTTGGGGGCAAAACACATAAAGAAAAAAAAACATAATATCATGAGTACAGAAGCATAAAGGATCCATGTATCACATGGTAGGGCATCGAGTACAGTGGTATAGTCTGAAATGCTGCTGTTGGCTGCATAAAACTGGCCTCTGTATTATTCTTCACTCATAATAATACATCAAATGCTGGTTAGAAGTAGAGCACTCCAGAGTTTTATACACTCTAAGGATAACAAAGTGAATTCAAACTTACACCCTGGTAGTCCTTTTACTCTTTTCACTGGTCTGGTAACTTTTCTCTGCAAATACTGTTTTAGTATTATATCTTTCTTGAGTATCAGCAGCCATACCACATGACCAGTATTCTAGCAAAGGTCTGATTACGTTTCATGAATTTACTAATTTTCTTTGCAATTTATTTAATATGCAAACAGTGAATATCAGATTATTAAAAAGTAAATGTTAACTATCTGAGGTCTCAGTATGAATTCTTGGACAATGCTTTTACCTGTTTCTCCACAAACCAAAGTAAGATTTACATACATCATTCTTATTTTTCAGTCCTTTACTGATTTATAGAATCAATACAGTAATACATTACTTGCATTATTCCAATTAATATGAATGTTACATGCAGATATCTACTTTATCAAAGTTTTTGAGCAATGTAAATACTTCATTGTAACATTTTTCAGTTTGACATACTGTACTGGCTCAGTGCAGGGTATACTTAGTATTTTGGTGCCAATTGCTAATATAACCATTTTATAATTACATGCTTTTATAACACTAATAAAGTAGCCTCATATCAGGCAAGACTTACATTTAATTATCAAAAAACTGCCATTGTTAAGGATGCAAATCCTTAAAAAAAATCCGAATATTACCATCAGTTCTTCTATCCAGTCTTAATTTTATGTTTGATTTAACACTGCTCACTAAGCAAAAACAGTCAAACACACAAATTAAATATTTACAACCTAATTTGAGATCAGGTATCAATTAGTGACCATACCGTTTTATTTTCTTTTCATTATAAGTGTTAACGACGGAAGCAGTGAATTCTCTCCTTGTATTGGAGTCTGCTTTATTAAATAGATATACATCTAAGGTACTTTATTTTGTGTCATTGTCGTCTTCAACCTCATGTTCTCTTTCAACATCCCCTACAACACATTTTGTACTATGGAGTCCTGCTTCTAATCTACAGTTGTTCTCAGTTCCATATTTATCGATTCTGAAATTGCATTTTTTGCTTCTTTTAATAGTGATTTGCCTTTGTTTTTCTATTTTTTAATTACAGCTTTGTTAGCCAGCATCAACAATGAAGATAACAATGCTTTCACCTCTTGAGTATGTTATTTTACAGCAACCCAACAAAATTATCACTGCACGAACTATAAATTATATTCCAAGTATATTGGGGTGGTGCAGTGGTTAACACTGTCGCCTCACAGCAAGAAGTTCTGTGGTTCAATTCTCAGCTCGGGTACCTTCTGTGCAGAGTCTGCATGTCGTCCCTGCGTTCACTTAGGTTTCCTCCCACATTCCAAAGACATGTGTCTGGAGTATTTCTCCCCAGACCTCTGCTGAAAATTGGGCCTGTCCTAGCCAGACTTTTCCAGTCAATAAATGTTAAATAAATAAAAATAAAAAGTATAAATCTTAGGATGTTATTCATGTCATTTTTGAAACAAATGGGATTGGGCTTTGGCATAATGGATAAGGTGTTTACTTTACAGATATGAGGCACAGGGTTTGATTTTCACCTTTGACCTGACTAAATTTAAAATGATCTGCTAGCCTAATACTTACCTATAAACCTGTATATTCCCAAAAATAAAAGAAGAAACTCTTTCTGAAATATCACATCTCCAACATATGCCTCTTGTTGTTGTTGTCTTTCGGCTTTTCCCGGTTAGGGGTCGCCACAGCAGAACTTCGGTCTGCTAATGATTGGCAGTGGATTTTCCCGGTGCTGAGTTGCCAGCTGGACGCCCAACCTTCAACGAAGGCACGACCATTCCTGCATGTCTTTCAGAATGCCACTCGACCCACGGGGAGGACATGCAGACTCCATACAGAAGGCACTCCCTGCACACTAGCTGAGAATCGAACGGGAGAACCTCTTGCTGTGAGGCAACAATGCTACCGCTGCACCACCGCGGATATACAGCTGGCAGATATGCCTCTTATGTTTGAGAAAGTTTTTCATGTCTCAAACAGAAATATTTGCTGACATTTCCATGCATAATTCTATATTTTCTCAATTTAATTGCATATCTAGGATTAAGATAGATTTCCCTCAAATAATTATCTGTAATATCCTTATTTATTTGTTCACACCATGCTAGTTTTACCTTTGTACTGCATTGATTTCACAAATCTAATACTCCCATATATGCTCTATTTATTAAACTTTTCTGGTCTACCTCTTCTATTCTGGCCTCAGTTATAAAATATACTATTTATCATTTAACACAGTTATTATTTTACCTTTGCATATCTTCCTTGAACTTCATTATTAAACATGCATATCTAGGCTTCTCCCATTTTCTTACCTCATTTCTGTTTTTTTTTGTTCTTTTCCAAATGCCCATGACATTCTTTTCTATGTCTTTCTTGTTGCTGTATCTTATATAACATGGTGATGTTAATTATTCTCTTTTTCAAGGTCTGACTTCCTTTAACATAAAGACTAGGTAGGAAAATACTTTTATACATAAGCCTGTAGATAATATTCTTTATATTCATTTCCCATGTTTTCCCAAATGCCTATGTGTCATCCTATTATTGTCATGTTGAGCACTTTGCCAATCATATGCTTCCATTTTGGCATACGTTCCATATCCCAAATCAAATATATTAAACTAAGCTGCATTATCTTATAGTATACCTCCTTATAAGGAAGTCACAGTGTTCCTTTGTAACTATTAGCTTTTCTGATTGTACTCTTTCTTTTTGGACATTCCCTAAATTCCTTAATTTCCTTTTTCAAATTCTTCCATAGCTGATGATTTCATTGACACGTATATGGCTGACCAACATAAAGAACCATTGGTTCCAAAAACATCAGTCTTATTATCCATGTCCATAAATAACAATTTCCATATTCTTATCTTACTTATAATGTTTTGAAGAATTTTTTTCCACATTTCCTTAGTGGCTGCCTATCAAAATGTCAGCGCTTGTAATGCCAAGTGCCAACAGACCAAAAAAAAAATCATAAATCCGTGAGAAGAGCAAATCTCAACATTATTCTTCTCCTTTAAACTTCAGAGAGCAAACCACACTTCTCCACCTGATGTGGGGGGGGCAAGATCCCCACCCCTGAACTTCTGCATACCAGCTCCAAGATCACAATAACTTAGAGAAAATGGAATATTCCAGGAAACGGTCATCTCAGACTTGATATATGTAAGCCCATTTTTCAACCCTTCAGTGTCTGTGTTTTGGGACTTTCTGTAGCATGTACAAACATTTCAAATGGTTTCCTTTCTTAGCTGCTTACTCAACAGCCTGCTTAAACCAAATTTTCAAATATCTCATCCTGTCATTACCCACAAAAAAGGGAAGTTCTGTACCAAGTCATGGTTGGGGGCGTAGTTAATTATTATAGCTTTTCTTTTCCCTTTAATCACTTTGTATCCTATTATACTATTAAAATATTTTTGTTTATCAAATATATATTTTATATCATGTTCTGGATTGGTAACATATTATATCATCAGCAAAAATGACTTTTTACTCATTAGTATTTTGTATGTATATACTTTTGTTTGATTGTCTTATGTCCCTAGCTAATGACTATAAGTATAAAGCAAAGATTAATGGTGAAAGTAGACAGCCATGTTTACTGTCTCTTGTAAGGCTAAACACTTTAGACAGCTTACACTTCACCCTAATTTAAGTTTCTCTGTAGATATTAAATAGTACTATTGTCTGTGTATGGAAAACCAAATGTCTCAAGGGATCTCTTCATAAATTCCTAACTTAATCTGCTGTCAAATGCTTTCTTGTCATCTGAACTTATTAACATTAATATATTATTATTGCTCAGTGCCTACTTTTGAATCATAAAGATTCTATTAATATCATCTAATGTCTGCCTACCGTCTGTCAACCCATTTCAATCCAGGTATATTATTCTTAGAAATATCTTTGCCATTATTTTTGCCAAAGTCATCATAAACATTTTATAGACATGATTCAGAATCAAAATACAACTGTCTGATTCTGAATCAAGACAATATTTCTCCTCCCTTGATACAACTGCTAAATGAAAAGCATATCCCCATCAAGAAAAATTGGGTTTATATTAGTTCATCAAAATATGTATTTGTTGAATATGTATTCATTGACAGCTAAACAGCAAACTTCATTACAGTGAAGCATGGAATTTTTCCCAGCATTAAGAACCACTAAGCCATTAGCACAGCTTTGCCCTTTTCCCCACCATAGTGCAATCTGTGAGTTGGTGTATATAGTTGGGGTGTGGGGGCACAGCCCCCCCCCACATTAGGGGTTATTGGGGATGAGTCCCCCCACTTGGGTGGGTTTAATTTAGTGCAGTGTGTGTTCTGGAGTGCTAGGTGGTGAGTGGTTCCTAACTCTGTGAAAAATTCTATGCTAAACTGTAAGGAATTTCCCTGTTTAGCCTTCGATGAATACATATTTTGATGAACTAATAAAAACCTGAAAAAATTGTTAGACTACTAGCTAGAATTTGATTCTCTCCTGCTCCTTATTCAATACCAGAGGCTTTCATGTATTCTAATTTTCCATTGCTTCTTTAATTTCAATTTCCTTTATTTTTGATAATACCAGTCTTTCTACTTCTGTGAGCTGTGAATGTTATAATTGTCTTAAATATGTTATCATTTCTTCTGTGTTACTCTTTAACCTTTATGTCTTGTTTCTAGAATGTACTGAAAGAATTCATCCTTACATTCATATTTTTTCATGGATCCACTCATCCCTTACTGTTTTCATAATTCCTTATTTTGGTTATAATTCTTTCATCCTTTAATTCTGTCAAGCATTGAGCCAACAATTTGGTTACTCTAGTGTTATTGTCAAAAAAAAGGTGGTTTATAACTATTGCTGTGTGTTCATTCATTTTTTTCAAAGTATTTTGCATAGATGTTCTAGTTTCTTTTAATTGCTTTTCAACCTTTGTTTCACTTATTCTTTTTTGCTTCTATAAATCCATTCCTTTGAAGCCCTCTAGATGTCTACTACAACTATTATTCTAAACCTCATTTGTTTTATTTTGATCAACTACACTTCTAATCTTCAGTTTACAATTATCAAGTTCTTTGCGAGGTCTTAACTGCTTAGATTCACTTAAAGTTTAATCCACCCAGTCACTAAGCAATTCCCTTTAGAAAACACCAATGTTTATTACACTGTACTTCTACTTGCTTACCAAGCTTAATTTGTATAATTAAGTAGTCTAAACTTATTACAATTTTGTTTTGGTATGTAACATTTATCTAATCTTGTCTAGAAATCATATTTTACTGCAAAATGAGTATATTCCACTTAATTCTGTTTTATTTTCTTTACATCAATAAGCTTAAATATATGTATCTATTTTTCTAAGAATGTACCCTCCACCAGTATTCTGTTATACCTTGTCCCTGCAGGGACATCTTCCTCATTTACTATAATGTGTCAGTTTACTGCTACTACCACACATCCTTGTTGAAAGACTATAATTTCTCCCAATAATATTCTTTATATCTTCTCTCAATACTTTTGGTAGAAAATATTGTTCATTCATTGTAAATCTGACACCTTACAAACAATCTCTTATAGCTGTAAATATTTTTTGCCTGTCCATCATTTGCTCTTTAATCATTATTCCTACACCCTTTTAATTAATATTAATGCCATTTTCTCTCACTTCCTTCTATTCCAGCAAAGAAAGCTTTACAAAAGTTTCATACTTTCTTTAATAATTCAGGTGTGTTTTGTGTAACATTAATACAAGTGCATTACTACTGTAAGTATAGTACCTTCTGTCACACTGCCAGCCCAGTTATCAGGAATTTTATAAAAAAGTATGTGTCATTTGTGAATATTAATATGATTTATATAGAAGTGTGACAGAAGGAGATACTGCTAGCCCAGCTATCTGGAAATTTGTAAATAATTATATGTCATTTGTGAATATTTATATGATTTATACAGAACTATATGTTATATGTATATTAAACTACTGGTACATAAGGGTGTGTTGAACAGGGTTTGTACAGTACTGAGTTTCAGGGATGTGTCCACAGTGCACCCTACTGGAAAAGAACAGAAATTTATATAAAATATATACCTGCGCAAATGTATATGTTGTAATCAAAGAAACTGGTGCATAAAAGGTTAACTTGCAAAACTTCAATAAAATAAGTTGAAATTAAAGTGTTTTACGATTGTTATCTCTTATTTTCAGTGTAGCAGACACAATGTCTAGAGCTAAAAGTTTTTTGTATTGTCTTGGAAAAGAAGTAATAACTAGGTTTGAGATGCAGAAGTGTTTTATTGTTTTATGACTTTCAGGATCTGTCAACATCTGAGAGATATGTATTTTTCACATATGGATGTCAAATTCTGTTAGTTTCTGACAAAAGGGGGTTTAGCCTGGGAACTAAAGTCAGGTGACAAAAAGTGATGTCATCCAAGCTAACCCAGCAGTAATATTTGATATTAATTTAAGAACTCTCTGAGAGAGAGACTGGACATTTTGTATTTTGGCTTTGACCTGCAAACATCCACTCATCACCGCCTTCTGCACTTGCCTTGCTGTAAGTAAGTTTCTAGAGCACGGTGACTGTTTTAGATTCAGATAGGAATATAATAAAGTATAACTTAGGTGTTTTCTTTATTTATTTGAGACTGTCCTGCAATGTTGTTTTAAATATTTTCTGTGATTTTGAACACTGAAGTTACTGGGTTGAGTTACTGAGTATTGTCTTTTTCTTTTATTATTAAATATATTTAAATCTATCTTTGTGGCTATTTGTGAGACATATGTAAGCCCTTAGAGTACTTGCATATCTATTTGGAGACACTGTACAGGCCACTCTTAAATGGCCTTGCTCTTGGTCAGACTACCTTTTGGATTAATAGTAATATTACACAGTAGGATTTGACACCCTTTAGTAAGGCCCTTAAAGTAGCTGATAAGGGGTTCTAGTGGCAATGATAACTACCTTATAGTCTGGGCAGAAGAGGGCATAGCTAGTAAACCTGTGCCAGCCTTTCACAGATGTGTGTTTGTGTATAAATCAAATCTCAAAGTGTGTGTGCATGTGTGTGTGTGTGTGTGTGTGTGTGTGTGTGTGTGTGTGTGTGTGTGTGTGTGTGTGTGTGTATGTGCATGTACTTGGGCAGGGCCATGAAGCACTGGTTGGACAGAGAGAGTGTTGGGAGGACTTGGCTTGAAACCCTGGCTAAGGACTCAACTCTATAGCTGTATCAGTGGGGAGTCTTACTGGAGATCTGGGGAGTGAGGGAGAAATCAACTCCAGACTGACTGTAATCTCTGTGTGCTCTTAAGGGAAATTGCACTTTACTGTGTGTGTACTTGTCATCCTCCCAAGTGTACATCCCCCACTTGTGCTAGTGGTGAAGACTGAGGCTCCTTCATTACTGGGCCAGTGCTGGCGCATCACACCTTCGTTTTTTCCTTATCAAGTCCATTTGTGCTGTAATAAAGATTATATTTCATTTTACTTAATGTCTTTCTTTCTTTGTCTTTCTGTTATTGGGCCTTCACAGTCTGTGTGCCACTTTATGTATTTTCTCTAATATTGTCTGAACTGAACCTTGTCTCTTATTACAACATGCAGTTCCCTCCTTCCCCAAGAAATAATCAGCAAATGTACTATTAACTACTTATTTTTGCAAAGCCACATAGCTGATGCTCTTTACAAGCAGCATCGTAAACCTTCTTGCAAATAAGGCAAGACGACATCTATTATAAATTACTGATCTGTTTGCTATCATACATATATCACTGAACTGTTATTTCATTTCATATTTTATTTCTGAAGCAGCCCATCTATCCTAGCCAATAAATATTCCATATGCTGTTTGCTTTGCTATCCACACACAGTGCAGTCTAGCAGTGCTTATCAAGTAAGGCAAACTGCTTTCCAAGAGCACCAGAGACATGCCATTCCTCTGAAGCCCAATAGATAATGTGACAAGAAAATGAAATGAAATGTACTTGTTTTCTCACTGGTAATTACTGATCACCATGGCATCACTACAGTTACAGTAATTGACCTCCTGCCTTTAATCAACTTCCCTCAGAGTATCCAGTCATTACATTTGTGAATATATCTAGCCTACACTCAGGCAACATAATTAACTCACTAATTTTGCAAGCATTCCTAGACCTAGTGCATGTGTTACTAGAGCTAACATTATACACTACTCTGTATTGATTTCTGTCACATATTTATTTTATTTAAGCATGAACTTTTATCAGATTGCATACAGTAATAAGGTGAAATGAAGTAGTTATTTTCACACTGGTAGTTACTGATCTCAGTCATTTTATATTACATAATATATTAGCTTTCTTTTTCATGTATCAGTCATTTACTATCTCCCCTTCTCTTTTGCGCTATCATAGTGCCTTTATTAAAAGTAACATAAATGCAGTCTACAGTTTGAGAACTTCTATAAGCATGCAGTATTTGATCCCCCTTCAGTTAAATATAAACATTCATCTTTAAGTAAAAATGTTGACAATATTTAAAGCATTACATTTATATTATTTAAATGGTTATTTTCTGTTTAGTATTCAGTGGTCTCAATGTTTCTGACATGTCTTCATTTAATGTTCCCAGTGCATTATTTTTATGTACTCTTCCACTTTTTTGAAGCTGTATTGTGCCTTTTATTGTATCCCTAATTTTATTTTGGAAAACAGGAACGTTCTCTGCAGGCAATCTCTCCCTTTAAGTGTCTGCAGTTTGCTTTTCTGCAGTTGTTGCCTGTCTGCACCATTTTCTTCTGCTTCACCTTTCTGAGTTCATCTTGAGCCCATTGGGGGTTTATAGTTTTAATCAAAGTAGATAGAAGATGCAAAGAAAAGCAGGATACACTAATTTGAAATGAAGATATTTTTTCTTTGCAGAGTCTTATAGAAGGGGGGAGAAGAATATTTCTGTTAGTTTATGCTTGGAATAAAAACTCATTACCCCATATATCTTCAACCTTTAAGACTGTTTCCTTCCTCCACAGAACAGAAAAAATATTATCCTTTAGCTGATATGTCTACAATTTAATGTGTAGTAGATCTCAGCTGTTTTCTCAGTCTCACATTGATAATATTTAATCTGTGTTATTTCTACATTGATATCATCCATAGAAAGTCCAGGCAATCTGCTGAATTATATTCTCATAAAGACTTTATAATTCTTCCATTCAGTTTCTTCAGATAGTGCTGTATACCTCAATTCCTCTCTGCATGGCCTCCCCTCAAGCTCATCCAGTTTCATTGGCTTTTGTTCATATTTTAATTGCTGTTTCAGCATTGTTTTCATTCATCTTCTTTTCAGCAGTTTGCTTATCAAATATTTTCTGTGAATACCTGATTAAAACATGTTCTGCTGTTTATAGCCTTCATTTATGTTTCTCTATATCTGTTCCATCAGGGACCCTTGTATCTTGAAAATTTCAGAGTCCATTTGATCAATTTGTATTTCTCACTCAGTTGACTGAAGAGTTTTCTCCTTCAGCTGCCATTACCATTTGTTTTCTGAACTCTCCTCCACTACACTTCTTCAGTCTCCTTTGGAGTTTTCGCAGTTGTTCTTCCTTTTATTTTACTTTTTCTTTTTCTTGTTGACAGATCAGTTACTAATTTCTTTTCACAACTTACACTAGTTTGCAGGCTTTTGCTAATTTAAACTATTTAGTGCACTGTTTATACCAGTGTTGTCATGTTGAATACTCTGGACTCTAAATAAACATTGAAGAAACAAAGTGTTGAATATGATCATTCATGCCAACTAAATTATTTTTCCAAGAGTAGGTCATCTTGTGCCCCAAACAGTTTCATGCAATATGCAGTTTATAAATAATTAATGTAATAGTCTGAATACCGAAAGCTACTTGGTATTCATTATATGAATATTTAATAATGGTAATTATGAATAATTGTTTTGCATCTTGCATTCTACAACTGTAAGTAATCACTATCCTAATGGTTTGGTGATTTGTATATATATTCCTTTGTGTGGTGTTTTACTGGTGCATGTGTGAATTGTGTTTTATTAGACTTAGATTATCTGACAATTTACCACTATTGGATAGGTCTTCTCTTGATATTGTCTCGATGATGATTCCTGTTTTACCTTACTTGCCTATCTTAGGTTTGCCCAGCCGCACATCTGTACTTCCATGTGCACATGAATGAGTTGTCTGTTTATATATTGCAGATATACAAGGCGTTTGATTCTGCACACCCTTATATACACTGTCTGAACCTGAGCTATTATAAGTTTTAACAAGTGATATTCACAATGATTTATATTACTAAACATAGAGTTTGGTGGTGTTCTATGTCATGGCTGCAACAACTTTATTGTAAATTCAGGGGGCTATGTGAAATTAAATATTGGCAGATACTTTTGAGATAGGTTTGTAAATACAGTGCGGCTTATATTGCAATCACATTAGCAATCAAAATAGTTTATTATGCTTTCATATGTCCAATATGAAGGGTATCAATTCTTGTACCATGACTAACTTGAATGTTATTTGATGTACTTATATTGCTGAATATTGTTTATAGACTGCTGAAATTCAACTTTGTAATCAGTGCTATAGTTTGGAAAATTTCAGTCATATATGCTGATGTAACCTAACTACATTTCTCTCAATATCTGCCTGCTATTATGCTAATATTCATTAAAATAATTGTGTGTATCTTTAGTTTTCATTTTCTTCCTAACCGTGAATAAAATGCACTGACAGTAATGCCTCCGTTTTAGTTATGGCAAGAGACTGTAATCAACTTTGGATTAAGACTTTAGGAAAAATGTAACGTACTAAGAGTAATAAATTCAGATGAAAGTTTGATTGGAAATGACCATGTGTTCATAGACATTTAAATGACACATACAATGGTAGACAACCTACATAATGTATGTGAAATACAAATCTATGTGAAACTAATTGTGCTTTTATTCGTTTAAGTAATTTCACTGTAAAGACAGTAGCTGTTCAAGAACAGTTTTGTACCACAAGATACTCTCTGGAGTTACTGCCATAAAGAGATCACAACAGTGGTCTTATTATAAGTTAATTTATAATCAGAAGTAGCAACCATTTGTGATGTTTATTGGTCATCTGAAAATTTAAAGAAGGTGCATTTATTTGTTTCTTTGCTTGCTTGTTAACCAGGTAAATGGGCTGATCAAGGACCCTATTCAGCCAGGAACTCACCACTGGTACAAGACATATATACACACAAATGCAAGCAATATATACATGTCATAACTAACTCCTGTTTTCATGGTATTATAACAACGAGATAAAATCCTTTCTTTTTTCATTTCTTTCCTGCTGACCTCAGGTTTAGCAATCTGAAGTGATCCCACATGTCTGACTATTCATTTCATTGGAAAAGCATGATGGCTTAGTGGCACGATTCCAAACTCATCGTACTGAGAGGAAAATGACTGTCATACACATCATCCATTGTCCCTTTATGCATGCCATATAGTTACATCTGTGCAAGAAAGATGCTTGCGCTTTCAGGTATGTTCCCCACCCTTGATGTTCACTGATACTATCCAATGCATTGTGTACCTCTTTCAGTCTCCACCAGTGGGCTGTCAGGGCAAAGGCTCAAAAATCTGAGCACAGAGAGGAGAGCCAGCCTTTAGGTACTCCGTGCCTGCAAATCTTGTACTGCTATACCTTTTGTGCTGCATCAGTGACTCTTTTTCCCTTGTATGATAATGCTAGTGTTGAAATCATTCCTTTCTGTTACTTAATAAAGTAATTTCATGCAAGAACTAACATAGCATCTGAAATGACAGATTGTGAATATAATGGAGGGAATTTGTTATACTGCAGTCTTTGTGGCTTGTACATACAGAGCCTGGTTAGTGTTAAGCTATAGCTTTCAGTATAATGGAACAGTCTGCATCCTGACAGCATTCTCTCTCTTGTTGTAAACATTTATTATTTCTGTGTTTGATTAGGATTGATTATGCAGAATGGCACATGCATCCCAGTGACCAGCTGTCCATGTATATACCATGGGGTATCCTACCCTTTAGGAACCGTTCTAGAACAGGAGTGCAGTACATGGTATGTATATTCTGATGAAATGTCATAAAGTGGGTAGTGCAGTCTGAAAGGGAGTAAACAAACAGAATGAGAAATGTAAAACCTGCAGAGATCCTAAATAATAAGCTCATTCATGTCATATGCTACTCCTTTTCTAGCACTTGTACAGGTGGACTCTGGAACTGCACAGACACAAAATGCTCAGGTATTTAAATTCACATTCTAGCTTATATTTAACAGAATTTTTTTCTTCAGTACTGTGTTTGAAGTCAAATTTACCTATAAACTGTATACCTTTCTCTTCACAGCTGAGTGTTCCATCACTGGGAATTCCCATGTTGCAACATTTGATGGTCGTCATTTCACTTTTCTTGGCAACTGTCAGTATATTCTTGTGCAGACTGATTCAAAGACATTTACAATGACATTACAAAACATGCAGTGTGATCAGGTGAGTGCATATTATAGTGTATGTGGAATAGGAAATCTAGAGCCCAACATGTTATGCAGTTAAAGGTTTTAACATCTGTTCCTATTTTATTGTAATGTGTGCGTGTCTCTCTACTAAGCACTCATGCTGCTCTCTCTGTGACTATGCAGTCATTCCATTTCTTCTCCTGCACTCATCCCCCTTCAGTGGTACTGTGTTTTTTTCTTAGAACTAGCCCTCAGATTCCACTTTACTCTTGGCAGCCTTTTCAATATCTACATTTAATATCCCAGCTGCCGTCCCTCTCACCTACCTGCATTTGAAATCTTTTGAGATAGTTTTTTTTGTGTCTGTAAGGCTAGTCCATTCCAAGGTTGGATGCAACCCACTGCATTCGCCCTCCGATCCACTTCAGGCTCACTCCGCTCCCCCATCCTACCCCCATTCCCACCCAGCCCCACTTTCTTTACATATTTACTTACACACCACACCCCTGAATTAACACTCTATTCCTCCCACCAGCCTGATCAGCCTATCACACATCACCACACCTCCATCCTCACCACTGGAGCCACTCCCCATCCTCGCTCTAACTAATTACCACACCTGCTTACTTAAGCACTACACATACTCCAGCTACTTAACCATGTAAAATTACAATGTCCCCTGCTGTAAGTACTCACATGCTAAATTCCATAATGCTTACTATCAAACTATCATGCTCCTCCAACTCACAGCCTTCACCTCTTACCACTCTCGACTACAAACCAACATTTCCCTCCCTTGGCAAGCTGCAACCATTAACTATCACATTGTAGCTCCAAGTATACACATAGCTCCATGCCTCTTCAGATCCTCCCACACTGATTACTACCTCCATAGAATACAATCACTCAAATGCAATACCTGCACCTCAATAAAACACACTAGTATTACTACAAGTTTAGCAAACTATACCTACATTTACTGTCTAAACTATCATACTGTGGGGACATACACTCCAGTTCTGGTCCCAACTCTGTACCAAACTCAGACCCTGACCACCTTACTCATATTATTCATCGACATAAGGTCTCCCTCCTCCTCCTTAACATTAATGTAAGAAGTATCTCAAATAAAACTCATGAATTTCACCCCCTATTAAA
Source organism: Protopterus annectens (assembly GCF_019279795.1). Taxonomy (NCBI): domain Eukaryota; kingdom Metazoa; phylum Chordata; order Ceratodontiformes; family Protopteridae; genus Protopterus; species Protopterus annectens. The sequence continues at coordinate 567,845,611 of NC_056745.1, forward strand.
TCTGTATAAACCTGATATTGTGTTACTGACCGAAACCGGGCTAAAACCAGAAATCAATAGCAATGAAATAACAGCACCACGCTATGACATTCTATGCAGTGACAGAAAAGGTAAAAAGGGTGGAGGTGTAGCACTACTATTCCAAGATCATCTCAAGTTAGAGCAACTTGAGGCTAATATTCCAAGTATAGGTAATGCAGAAATCATCCTTACTTGGTTAAAGCTGAACCCCAGTAAACACATAAATATTATAGGCTGCTACTGCCTACCTGGTAATAACGTTACCAGTATGGGAAACCTACTAGAATGGATCTCAATCTCCCTTCCCCATGAAAATATCCTAGTAGGAGATTTTAATATAGACTGGCATAAATGCTCTGGCCACAATCCATCCACCCACATCAACCTGCATGGGTTTACCCAACTTATCTCATCCTCCACCAATACTGATAAATCAACCAAACGACAGTCCATCCTGGACTGGATTCTTATATCTGATCCCTCACTCGCATCTCTAGCAGGCTGTCTGCCAAACAGCCTTAGTGGCCATCAGGTTACCTTTCATCTTCGAAAAAGAACACACTAAATTAACCAGACAACCTTTAAAACAGTCAGGAACAAAACAAACTTCAAGCCAGATGACTTTATAAATGCCCTAAAGAGTTGCAGTTGGAACCCACTAACATCACCGTCACTAGACGAGGCAGTCCACTACTTCATCTCAACTTTCCTACAAATACTAGATAATCATGCATCCACCAGAACCATTAGAAGAAAGGCTAAGTATGCTCTCTGGCTAACTAAGGCATCCATCCTCAAAGACAAGGACAAAGCATGGATACATTTCACAAAAGCAAATCCCAATCAGCAAAACAAAACTACTCAGAGCTCTGGAATAAAGCCAACAAACTCATTAAATTTGACAAAATCAAAACCTCCAAGAAAAACATAGCCACAACCCTCAAAAATTCTGGGCCACTATAAATTCTGTATTACAACCAGGAAAGTCTACTGCCCCTACACCTAGAACAGTAAACAACCAGGAGAATATCCCTACTCAGTTCAATAAATTGTTCACCGAAATAGTACAAGCCCTTGCAAATAACCAATGTAATAGTAACAACACCGACCTCCCACCCACACAAAATAACAGTAACCCACAGCATAATACCACCCACTTTACCCTGCATCCAACCTCAACCAAATCCATTCTAAAACTCTCCCACAGGCTTAAACCAACCACCATGGCCACAGATAATTTACCAGCAGAATACCTACAGCTTGAAACAAATGCCATAGCCTATCCCATAGCCATTCTAATTAACAGATTTATTGCAGAATGTAAAGTGCCTAATATATGGAAGATCTCCCACATAATACCACTGCACAAGTGAGGCAATTCCTTAGAACTCAATAACTACTTACCAATTGCTATTTAACACCCTTATTAAGGATTCTGGAAAGAATTATTCACACACAACTCATGGACTTCCTCCTAAAAATAACCTGCTATCTAAAAATCAGCACAGCTTTCGACCCTTCCACAGACACCACAACAGCTCTAATGTCATTCTCCAACACAGTTAACCATCACAGAAACAAGGGACAACTAGTTTCTGCCATTTTTTTAGACCTGTCTACAGATTTCGACATGGTCAACCATAATAGACTCCTTAATACACTAACCACCCAAAATATCAGCCCCCTGTCTATATCATAGTTCAAAAGCTACCTATCAGGACGTCAACAAGCAGTGAAATGGCAGACCCTACATGTCAGCTCTCACATTTATGTGAGTGTGGCATGGATGTTTGCCCTCTTTTTCAATGCGATCTCAGAGTTGGTATATTTAATTTGCAGGGGTTGTGGGGGGTGCAGGGGGGCACAGCCCCCCCCCCTGCAAAACTTTAGAAATAATTAGTTACGGTTCAGGAGTGTTGAGTGGTGGGAGTGGTGTATTTTACAGGTATATAAATCATTGTGTATTTTACAGGTTTAAATTGGTATTAAAGGTTTGCCAGGACTTTTTGGTTACTTGAGGTTCATTGTTTTAAACTTTCATTGTTATGTGGTTTCATGCAAATCGTCTCAGCAATTTGTAATTTGGGTTTTCGTTCATATGAAGTAGACCCATGTGTGTATGTATATATATATATATATATATATATATATATATATATATATATATATATATACTATATAGGTGGAGTTTGTGCATATTTAAACTACATATTAATGTATTTTTGGAGTGGTGTGTATGCATAAATATATGTCTATATTTGTGGTCATTGTTAATTGTTGAGGTTTATGTGTTATTGTGGTTTATTGTTGCATATATGTATAGAGTTTGATGGTTTTGCACAAGTGTTCTTTTACTGTATTTTATTTGTGAGGGTGTGTGGTCTTGTGCTTCCAGTTTGTATTGTTTTCTGTATTTGTGTACATTTTTTGCTTATTGCTGTTCTTGAGTGTAGTTATATTTTAATGCATTTTTAATGAAGTTCTGTTGAAGATGTGTGCGTTATACTTTCTGCTACCTTTTTGTGTTGTGGTTGGGCTTGTTGTGTTGGTATTGTGTGCTTTTTATGACATTTTCATTTGCATTCATGTTTTGCAGTTATATACATACAGGTTCTAGTTATTGATTTCTTGGTGCATGTGTAGTCTTTTACTCATGGGTAGTTAGTCTCACTGAACTTGGTATTATGTAGTTTTTCATTATTTGCTTATTATATTATTTACATTTACATATTTTACTGGGCCACAGTGGTGCAGTGCTTAGCATTGTCGCTTCACAGCAAGAGGTTCCCTGGTTCAGTTCTTGGCTGGAGTGCCTTCTGTGCAGAGTCTCCATGCCCTCCCCATGATCAATTGACTTTAAAGACATACAGATAGGTGCATGCATGTGTGAGTGTGCCTTCTTTGAAGGTTGGGCACTGGGCTGAAAACTCAAAACTGTAAAAATTCACTGCCAATCATTAGTGGACCGGAGTTCCGCTGTGGCAACCCCTAACCAGGAAAAGCCAAAAGACAGTTTACATTTACGTATTTGTTGCTGTTATGTCATTTTGCTGTTTTTTTTCTTAGATAGACTGTTTTTTCCTGTCTTGATTTTATTTCTTCTGTATGTTTCTTCAGGAGACTCCTTTTTTTACTTCATGCTTTAGTTACTCTGCATTTTTCTTTTTTATTTCATCCTTTACTTTTTCTGGGTTTTTTATTTGCCATTATCTTCTTGAGTTTGTTATTTTTTTTTCTTATTCTGTATGTATTTTTTGTCTGCTTTTTTGCTTTCATTTTTGGTATTTCTTTTTACTCTAGATTTTTTTCTGAATTCTTTCTGATTGTTTTCTTTATTTCCTTTTTTGGTGTGTTCTATTTTGTTTTCTTCAGTTCTTGTTGAATTTTCGATATGTTCTCTTTGATCTCATTTGCATTTCTTTTATTTTTGTCAAATACTGTAAGGTATTGTTTTCTTCTTTTTATCTATGGGGCAAGGTATTTAGATATTAGTTGTTGCTGTGTAATTTCTATATCTACCCCCCCCCCAAATTAATTCTGAGAATTGTAGTTTTCATGGAAGTAAACCAACAAACAGAGTGAATGTTACATTAAAAGCTATCTCTCAGATCAAACTTAAAGAAATGTAGTACGGTTGGAGACTCCTTAATCTCCTCATCAGGAGGGGTTAAGGAGTCACTGATCTCTCATTATAATATAACAGAGACATTTATGCAACTTTCTTTTTTTATTTGTGGGAAGATAGAGGTGTGCCTCTGTGACAGCACTGATGGTATCTCCCACAGCCTTTTTAAAGTACACAGTAGAGCATCAGAAGGATGGGTACAGTAAAACATTTCCAGATATTTTTTATACTTGCTTAATTTAGTTCTTAGATTCATTTATTCATAGCTTGCCTGTGCCTGGCTTGGAAGGCTGTGACTACAAGATTTGGATTGCTTCTAAAATCATCTCGACCTACAAAGCTGGTATAAGTATTTTTTCACTTGTTCTAACATCTGAGTGCTATTTAATTGATTTTATTGATTTGTTTGAATTTATCACTGTTTTTCAGCGAAACACTAGTCAAAGAAATACCATCTGTTTGTTACTGTACTGCTCTTAGGTTGTTTTAACATTATTCTTGTTTGTCTTTTTGGCTTTTTTCCGATCAGGGGTCGCCACAGTGGAACTCTGGTCTGCTAATGATTGGCAGTCAATGTTTATGGTGCCGAGTTGCCAGCCCGACGCCCAACATTCAGTGAAGGCACACCCATTCACGCATGTCTTTCAGCGGCCACTCGACCGCGGGGAGGACATGCAGACTCCACACAGAAGGTACTCCAGCTGAGAATCGAACAGGAGAACCTCTTGCTGTGAGGTAACAATGCTACCGCTGTACCACCATGGATTTCTTACCTCTATGGTACTGCAAAAAGTTGTTCTGAGTTTGACAAAGTTTTCCTGAGTCTGCCAAAATATTTCTAAGTTTTGCAAAGTTTTTTGCGTTGTTGTTCTCTTACATTGTGTACTTTTTTATGTATTTTGTTGAACATTTCTCAGGGTTAGTGAACTTATTTCCAAGGATTCCTGATACTGCAGGAATTCTGTTGTTGTCAAGCATTTGTTACTGCATTTCATCTGAAAACCAGTTTGTTTTACATTAAGAGGGTTCTTTTGCACTCTGGTGGGAGGTTGCACAGTTGAATTCAACCCATCCAATTTGGAAACTGCTTGTGGAAAGTCTAAAGTTTATTGTGGCTTTCATCTGACTGGTATGGCTTTCATCTGACTGGCATGATGGATTAACTGTGTAAAAGTCTTTCATCCTGCTGGTATAATAGCTTCACACAAACGCGATTCCCCAAGTCTTGTATATAAGCAAACCTCTCCACTTTAAAATCCTCTATAGGAAATGCTCTCCATGGTCTCCCACTGTTCACAGCTGCTTGAAGACCTACAAGTTTATGCAGAGGGCAGTACCACTGCAGGTCATCTAACCAGAGCTGCTCAACATTTGGCTACTTTTGCCAGATGTCTGGAGAGATTCTGCTGGAATCCAAAGCACTCACTGCTAAAACCAAAAAAAAAAGTACTTTTTGAATCTTCTTTGTACTTTGCTGACTATCATTTTGCTGCCTCATTTTCCTGATTTTTACTCTATTTTTCTTCACTTTAAAAAAAAGCTGTTCTGTTGCCTTAAGTAGCTTTTATATAGCATAAACTAGATTCAGATCTTCTGAATCTAGACTGTATTGTTACACTTAGTTTGAGCCTCATCTGAGATTAAATTACTGTAGAAAAGCTCATTGTGTGCTTTCTCTTTGATAGTTTAGCTTAAAAGTGTTTAATTTCACCTGTATTTAAGCCTTGTGTTTCTGTGTAGCTGTGCCCTACACAGCAGGGTTTGGCTGTGCTCTGTATAGATGTAAATACTTTGAAAGACAATTTTCTCCGAGACATCTGTTAGTGAACCCTCCCAAGCTTCCCTGCTGCATTGCAGGAAACTCACTTGCTCACTGAGAAGCATTGCCATAGTTTTCACCCCTAGCCTTCATTAGACTAAGCCTCTTTGTTAATCCTAGAGCAAAATCTGGTCAAACTAGGCCGCTCCCCAACACTAGTTATGATAAAAACCTGCCATAACGGAGGGTCAATTTCCAAACACTTCTCTAGCAAGCCTGATTGACTTGTGCATCCTGAGGCAATGTAGTAAATGTCTCATGTATACTGACAACCACTTACTCCTAAAACAAACAGATGTAATATGTAAGAGATGTAATTAAACTATGAATCTGGAATCAGTTCTCTCTTGTAACAACAAACTGGATGGCATAGTGGTTGTCAGCACACGCACACATCACCGGTCACACAAAACAAGGTCACAACACACGAACCCACATACTCGGAGGTACTCAATAGAAGCCTACCAAAATATTAGAAACTTCCCAAGAGCAAACCACTTGCACACACTGCAAAGCAAATAGAATACACTGCACATAACAACACACACACCAGTGTCTCAGCAAATAAGCCTGTAAGGCAGATCACCTCAAAACCAAATGTCCTGGTCATAGGCAACTTCATAATGAGACATACATATGTCTCCCTCACCAGGCTGGACAAGGAAATGGTCATGATCAGCTACCTGTCAGGTGCCAAAATCCATCAAATCATGCATGCAAGTCACTCAACAATAACTGTTATGACTCTGTCATAGTACATGTTGGGGTGAATGACTTGAGACATACATCTCTGGACTATATAAGAGAGACATATCTGAATTCACAGATTATATGTCAGAGGCAGGTATGTCCCAAGCCCTCAACAGCATTCTACTGTCATACAGGATGATGCCACAATATAGATAAAAAGGATTGACTTCAACAATTGCCTTACCTTCTGGTGTCAAATCCAGGGGGATCCAGTATCTGTCAGCCTGGGAAGACATGGTTGACAGACCATGGTGATTTGCCAGAGATAGTCTTCACCTGCCTTCTCTAGGTTTTCAGACACTGTCAAAGGCACTTGCCTCCCCCATAGTGTCTTTTAAATAGGCTATGTCAAAATGACAAAATTTCCAACATAAAAAATCCACTCGATTAAAGAACTTAGATTACTTCTGAAGAGTTTCACTAATAACCCTTGGATAAAGGTTTCATCTCTTATTGAGACTTACCAAACAGATTTTAACCTTGTTTAAATATTATTTCATTGTCTTTTAAATTTTGTCTTCATTTATATGTTTGTAACATTTATGAATTCCTTTCAGGCCTTTGTTGTATCTTTCGGCTTTTCCTGGTTAGGGGTCGCCACAGCGGAACTCCGGTCCGCTAATGATTGGCAGTAGATTTTTACGTACCGAGTTGCCAGCCCTGACACACAACCTTCAACGAAGGTACGCCCATTCACACATGTCTCCACACAGAAGACGCTTTAGCTGAGAATTGAACAGGACAACGTCTTACTGTGAGGCGACAATGCTACCGCAGCACCACCACCGCAGCTGTCCTTTCAGGCCTTTGTAAATAATGTAAATAGTTGATATGTTTATTCATTTTATATAAATTTTGCTTGTGTATTTATTGTTAACATATTATAAAGAATTTCTTTTACCATAAAAATATTTGAAAAAAAAATCCACTCAAGACAAACTTAAGGTTATGCTGCTTAATGCTAGGAGCCTAAACAGGAAATGGCACTCCCTGGAAGCACTCTTCATCTTGGAAGATGCTGATGTCTGTGCAGTCACTGAGACATGGTTCAAGGCCACAGACAGCGTCCCAGCTGTGCAAGGCTACAATGCCTTCTGCATGTTTAGACCCCAAAATGAGTGTGAAATAAGCAAAGGTGGAGGTGTATCCATCTTTATTAAAGCCAAATACATTTCAAGACTGGTTAAACAGTATGACTCTCTTGAGCTATTCCAGGTCCAACTAACTGTAGGTAATTCCACATCATTGCTAGCTACAGGTCCTCCACCAGGAACCAAGAGAAGCACAACATCTACCTGGACTCACTAGAGTCACTCACTATATACCCAAATGCTTCGGTCATGGGAGAGTTCACCTAACCTTCCATCGATTGGCTGACATACACAAGCACAAACATGCTTGCCTTGAGGTTCCTGGACTTTGTCAGTACAAATGCCCTGGAACAGCTAGTCTGCATCCCCACAAGGGGCTCAAATGTCCTAGGATTAGTACTCACCAACATGGAGGGTCATAGCACTATGCCCTGTGTATTGCCCTCCCTTGTATGGTCAGATGATAAATCTGTCTCATTCGAAGTAACAATCAGACCTGACACCCTCACAGGAGCAAACAAACTGAAACATATCTCCAAAGCAAACTACAGCCTACTAGGCGATGGTATAAAACGTTTCAACACCCCTGCTAACACAGCCAAAAATGACCTCTATGCAGAGGACTAACAAATGCTCTGTATAACCACCTAAACAACTGTATAGACTCGGCTCTATCCGACCATTTCAAAACCAGGTGCTCACGAAAAACAGGCCACCCTGTTGGACCTCAAGTATAAATAGGTTATATAACAAAAGGAAGAAACTGATGTCAAGAGGAAACTTTCTGAGCAGAAGAATACCCTTCACAGCTTGAACAAGCAAATCAGATATCTTGTAAAGTCTTCTAAAGGTAGTTACAAAGCCAAATTAGAATCCCTAGCTAAGGATAATCACAAGGCATTCTTTAGCTTTGTCCAAAATCTAAAAGGGAGTGTGTGCCGAACTTATAGTGGAAATTGCCAACCTGCTAGCTGACAGATTTGGTGCAAACTTCACCCCCCTGTCCCCACTATCCATACAACAAAGCATATCTGATACCAGTCCTCTACCTGGTATCTCTAAAGAGCAGGTCAAATCTGTGCTCTGCAAGGCCAAAATCACAGCCTCAGTGGGACCAGATAACATCTTAGGCTGCTTACTAAACAATCTAAAACAAGACCTAGTGTTACCACTTGGCACTCTCTTTAATGTCAGCCTGAGCACTGGCTTTGGTCCATCAGAGTGAAGAACAGCAACAGTAATCCCCTTGCACAAAGGGGGTCCATCAAACAGTTCTGGGAACTATAGACTGATAAGCCTAACCAGCCTTATCTGCAAGATCATGAAAAGAATCATCATAGACCTTACCAACTAGGACATAAGCGACCTTAGACTCTTGACCCGACCCAGTTTGGCTTTGTTAAGGTTAGATCATGCTTATTGAACCTGGTGGACTTCTTGAAGAATATCAACAAAACCATGGATGAAGCAAAGCAGTACATACTGCCTATCTTGACTTAGCTAAAGCTTTTGACACAATCCCCCACTCATGTATTACTGAAAAGAAACTCTCCCAGCTGGGGATTAACCGATACATCACTAGATGGGTAGCCAACTGGCTCACTGACAGAGCGCATACTGTCAAAGTTGGGGATTCCACCATGAACCTGGTCTAATGGAAATGCTGCAGATCTACAAATCAAATGAGACAAGAATCACTTGCTCCAGGGAACTCAATCTAGCCTGTGACATTTACAGAACATGTTGGAGAGATAGATATATCTCCCAGAGATTGATGCTCCTCTGGAATAAACTCTCAATTCATGTGAAGCAGAGCTCTTCAATGACCCTATTCAAGTACAACCTAGAAAATTGGATGGGAGACAATACATTTACCCTGGGGTGGCACCTATGTCCCTCATGGACAGGGGCAGTTGGTGCTGATTATAGACTTGCTCTGTAAATAATGACCATCTAACTAAGGTCAGTTAGGGAGCACAGGTATAACATGGCTCAGCTTGTAAAGGCCATAGGGCCATTAGCTTAGTAATATGGTTGGTTTACACATCATCTGTCTTAAGTTTATCTTTTGTTGATGTCTGGCTTGGTTGGTTTGCTGTCCTTATGTTGCCTTTTTGAGGATAAAATGCTTCTTCATTTGTCTGCAGTATTCATTTATACTCTACTTATCTATGTACTGATATCTGCATGATTTGATTTGATGGCATTCCTTCATTGCTGAACATTGTATTGGATGTTTTTATATTGTATTGTTAGTAATGTTTTGCCCGTTTGCATTTTGCTTATTCTCCCTTCCCGTTCTTTATATCGTTGGTGTGTTTTTAATATCAGTTATATGTCTGTTTTATTTAATGTTGTATGCTTATGACTAGTAGATATGAGGATACTGGTGAGTTTGAGTCATTTGGCCTAGTTTATAGACTTCATGCAGCCTAATGAGATATTTGTTGCAGTTCATTGCTTCATATATTATCTGCTTTAGAGCTTTTTCCTGTTCTAATTTGATGATTCTGCATTAGTTCAATCAATTTTATCTTTTAGTCCTTGTTTGACGATGCAGTGAAAAGCTGTTCCAATTTAGTTGTTTGATTTATTTTCTTCTACTGTCGTTCAGTGTATAATGCTAGTATTAACCGCATACTGTTATTCAAGCTTTGTGGTGCTAGTATTTGTTTTTACCTAAGATGTCAGCCATTTTGTCTGTCAGCTCAGTGTTCAAAAACTTGCTGTGTTTAGTTTGTGTATTTTTCTTTTTGGGATGTTTTTGCTTTACTTTGATTACGTTCATTATTTTGTTTTTCATATTATTAGTCTTTTATTACTGACATTTCTTTTTTTTAATTTTTAGATATCTTTCATTGCTTTAATATGTGTTACTTGATTTTAATGTTGTTGAGTACTTGCTCAGGAGCAAAATTAAATATACTGTTGGCATGTGCTCTATTTTAATTTTCTTTGAGTGGACTTTTGTATCATTCATATACTAATGATGCTTCTGTTATTATATTAGTATTTATTATGAATTGTGCAGCTGTTTTTATATTACTTTTTTGTTGTGGATTTCAAAGTCTTCAGAATCTGTATTGTTTTTTTCTACCTGGTGTTGCATTTCTTTTGTCTTATGTTTCTGTTTCTTATGTGTGTATGTGTTTTAAATTTCTTTTTCTTCATTGTTGTTGGTTTTCTTTTTCTTCAGTATATGTTACTGCCTTTGTTGTGATCCTTTCTAGGTTTTCTTTTTTGAGGTACTTTTTCTTTTTGCTTGTTTTATTGTTTTTGTTTGGTACTTTTGTCATTTTCTGTACCTTTCACTGTTGAGTCCTTCACTGACTGTACTGTAGCCTTTTGTTATTGTGTTTTTTGGCAAGTGCTATCTTTCATAATTTTAATATACTTTGCTTTTAAAAGCCATTGCTGCATTTGTAGTTAGATCTGAGTACTTTGTATGGTCTAAACCATAGCAACTGCTTGCTACATTATAGCAAGCAGTTGCTACAATTTAAAAGTAAAAAAAAAAGAAAACCTGAGAGCTGTAGTTCTGTCTTAAGGGAGGGTATAAACTGTAGCAACTGTTTGCTTCATTTGTAGTAAGCAGTTTTGCTGCATTTTAAAACAAATTATTATTTTTTAAATAAATGTGCAAAAGGAGGCTCATGGGCAGGGAATAGAAATGGGACCTGAATGGCTGGCTGTATGTCTATGTCTGTGCGTGTGTGTGTGTGTGTGTGTGTGTGTGTGTGTGTGTGTGTGTGTGTGTGTGTGTGTGTGTGTGTGTGTGATACATTTGTCCACATGTTTGGTAGGGGGGCACTGGCTTGAGGTACACAGGGAACTGGTTGAGCAAGCAATGCTTCTGGCTCCCCTCTTGAGTTATTTGATGTTGGATATTCCAACAACCAAATGTGCAGACACTGAAAAGTTAAAAAGAAGTCTGTTGGCTGGGGCAGTGGTAACAGCAGAATAACAGGCCTACATGTTCCATGAAATGATTTTTTCAAAAATCAAGATTGTAAGAGCTCAGTTATTTGAGATAAAACATATATTAAAGTACTGTCTACATCCTGTGGGGCACAACAGTAAGGGGTCTGTGGTAGAACTTCTAGATTTAGACAGGTTTAAATGTGCCTTCCTTGCCATCATTAAATGCTGGGCATGTCATGCTGATTCCCAGAATTGAGATAGTTTTGTGACCATAATTGAAATGGTGTAATGAGAACATGTTTAAGGAGAGTACTAATAAACTAGTCAGCAGTTGTGTTTCCTGGTCAAAGTGATCCTTGACTCCTGTCCTGTTCTGCCTGTGTTTTAGGTGTGGGAAACAGGGCCAACAACAGCAGTAAAGCTAGACAAGACACTCCTGACCAGGCAACCAGAGATGTGAGAGGAGAGGGTGAGGCTATGTAATGTGGCCAAGCCACTACAAGACCCACAGAAACAACATTTGATATTGAATTATAAAATGAGGAAATGGGTGATAAAATGGAAGGGACAGTAACTGCAGGGGCTCATAGATTCCAGCAGCATGAGCACTTTGGTCAGCACCCACTATCTCTATAAGAGAACCCCCCCCCCATCAGGTCCATAGAAGTGATCTGTATTCATGGGGAAATGAGGTACTTCTCGATTGTCCAAGAAGAAAAATGGACCCGGTTCGGGAGACGTCTTCGTATGGTGGCTGTATTGCCTTACCTTTACTATAATGTTATGATAGGGAAGGATTTCTCATTCTTTAATGATTTCTGGATAGAGTTTGAGGGGGACAATTACACTGAGGCTGGGATGACTTCTTCTGCGATAATGGGAACTGGGAGACTGTAGGCTGGAGAGAAGACACCAAGCACCCAGACAGAGAATCTGCTAGGGAGAAAATACAACCCAAAGTCACAGTAAATGTTCCTGATAAACTACAATATGGACAACAATACTTAAATGAAGGATAGGAGAAGAGAATTAGGTAAGAAAAAAATAACTTCCCATAAACCTGTAACAGTGAAGGATATCTTAGAAGACCCAAGAAGAGATGGAAGAACCTTAGACTTGGAAGGCATGGTAAAAACTAAAGAAAGTCAGGAGGTTAATTTCCTCTAAGTCTAGCATAACTTTCCTTGGAGAAAAGAAGCATGCATGGGCCAGGGGATGATGGAGTGAGTTCCTTAGTGTGAATGACTTGTGCCTTGTGTCTTGTGAATGTCACTTGTGAGTGACTTCCTTAGTGAAAATGAGCTACAGAGATCCTACTACCTGCCTCTGTAGGGCAGAAGAGTGACCATTTACTTTCCAGGGTGACTAAGAGGATTTGCTTGGGCTTTAGACAACTTAGAAACTTCAATGGGTGGAACTTCAATGGGTGGAAAGGAGCCTACATCAGACCTGAGAAAGCATTGCCATTGTAGTGGGAGAAGACTCAACAGTAGATGCCTCCCCCACACACATACACACACATTTCAAAATTTCAAAGTACAGAATGAGGTACTGAACAGGGCAGTGAAAGAAACAGTAGAAATCATATGTCAGTTTTTGGTACCTAGGCACTTTAGGGCAAAAGCAATGAAGAGGATCCATAGCCACATCTTATCGGGTCACTTAGTCATGGAGTGGACAAAAATAAAGCCTGAATATTAGCTTGATTCTATTAGCCTGAGATGATGAAAGAGGTAGAAAACTTTTGTACCAGCTATCTAGAATGTAAAAATGCAATACAAAATCCAGGCAATAGTAATCCCTTAATCTGTAACTCTCCTAATGCCAAAAATGTTCTTGTTAATCTTAACAGGAAACTTTGGTCCCTGATCAACTCAAGCAAAGCAAGATTTGAGGTAAAAGTAGCCATCCAGACAAAAGACAATCAATAAAGCCTTCTTTAACTATGTTAGAAATGTCAGAAACAATGCTCAGAACAGAGCAAAGCTAAAAGGTATCCTATCTTGTCCATGAAGACATTGTCATTATATATGTATGTCTGTGTTTGTGTTTGTTTATGTGCACGTGCGTGTGTGTGTGTGTGTGTGTGTGTGTGTGTGTGTGTGTGTGTGTGTGAGAGTGTGTGTGTGTGCAATTACATATAAATTTAGCTTCAATTTCACTACCACACTCCCTGTTCACATACTAGTATCCATAATTGCCTTCAAATATCACAGGAACAAGTCTTCAAAGCATTATCTAAGGCCAAGAACACTGCTTTTATGGATCCAGATCAAGGATGCCAGCTGTTCAGTCAGAAAAATGACCTGTCAAATCTCCTATTGATGCTTTATAATATCACCTCCCAAGCAGGCTATGCGCTGGAAGAGTAAAGGACTGCAACAGTCATCCTTTGCACAACAGTGGGGCATCAATGGACCCAGGTAATTATTGACCAATAAATGTGACCTGCTTCATCTATAAGACTATAGAAAGGTTCAGTATGGCACTAATAAATAAGGACATAGGCAAACTACAAACTCTTGATCTGAGGTAGTTCAATGTCTTTCAACGACAGATACTACTTACTTAATCTGGTTGACTTTTTAGAGAAGGTCACCAAAACGATGGATGGCAGAAAATCTGTGCACACCTCATATCTAGGGCATTTGACACCATCCCATACTCACCCAGATAAATGAAAATCCCTATCTAATTTATTGGATATCAAACTAGCTCACAAATATAACCCAGGAAATTAGGGTGGGTGGATCTACCTCCTCCAAAAGAACTGTCACTAGTGGTACACCTCAGGGTTTGGTTCTTGGGCCACTTTTCTTTGGCATTTACTCCATGGAAGTAAATTCTAAAGTTAAAGGCTAATGGCAGACTAAGTTCACAGATGACTGTAAATTTGCACCATCATAAACTCTCCAGAAGACACCAAGATCCTCCAGGGAGGACTACTGCAAACAAATGGTTTGTGTCAGAGCCATGATCTAAAATTAAAAGCCAACAAGTGTATATTAGTATCATTTGGTAGGTATGATCTCCCCTGCAACTATGACACAGACAATATACCCATGAAAGTTGGTCCAGCAGTATTACACCAGGGAACATATGTTGACAATGAGCTGACATTTGATCACCATGTATCTACTATTGTAAGGAAGTCCTTCTTCATTGCACAGCTTATTAGTAAAGGTATGCCATGCAGGTCCAGGGGATGATAATCCTATTGTATTCTGTGTTTGTTAGGCCAATCATTGAGTATAATGCCCATTTTAGTATGTATCTAGCCAAATACCTGAAACAACCTGAGTGATCACAATGCTTTCTCACCAAGGAAATCAGAGGCATGAAACATAAAAACTATACTGACCATCTGAAAACCCTGTCCCTCTTCTCAGTACCTCAGTACTGAGGGATGAACTCTGTCTCACTTACACATACTCTGCTGACGTCATCCTTTTAGACCTACTGCACATCTGCAAGTGTAACAGTGGCTAAATCACCTGCTCAAATGTTCTTAATCTCTTCTGTAACTTAAATAGAGTGTGATGGAGGGCTAGATATGCTTCACAGAGAATAATTCTGCTCTAGAATTGTTTCCCTTCATGTAAAGCAAAGTAAGTCCCTTAGTCTATTCAAGTGTAATCTGGACAAATTGATGGGAGACCATAAGTTTACTCCACGTTTAGCACTCTTGTCTTTTAAGGATAGCATGTAAATGCCTGTCCAGCCCTGGGTTACTTGTACTTAAATGCACTGTGCTCCAGGTTAACTGTACTTAAAATACATGTACTAATAAGCTTCTTGGGAATGCAGAATTAGGTTTTTGAAGATTGTCATGGAACAGTGAGTAGATATGAACTTAAAATACATACCCATAATTGTGATCACTTTCAAGAAAACAACAATGGAAATTATTAGACCACTAGTCAAGTCTACTAACAGATATCAGCACAGTCTGGTCATTGTTGGTTATGCCACTTGCTTTCATGAAGCCACTCCCCTTCAGAAAGCCAACTACAAGACCATAGCCAAAGTGTTAATTTTCAAGGGCAGGAACACCCAAAGAAATTTTGACTGCCCAAGGTAAACGTATGTCAGAAAAATGAATAATTTTTTCATACATTTCAGATAAAACTACTTAGAACTTCTGTGTACCATTCACAAACTAATGGACTAGTGACATGGATGGGTTCAACAGAACCCTAAGGTCCATACTGAAGAGGGTGATCAAAGTTAATGATAAAACTGGGGTAAGTTACTGCTGTACTAAAATTCAGGCTTCCACTGTCTTAATCCCTTAGAGTTACTGTACCCAAGGGGGCTGCTATATATAGTCAAAGAAAGTTGAGAAGAGCAAGAAACTCCCTTCAGAACAGTGGTAGAGCATTATGATAGTTTACAGGAAAGAATGAAAACAATTTTACACATTGTTAGGGAACATTTGTAAATAGTCCAAGCTCATCTGTAAGGTGTGTATAATCAGAATTAGCACCACATAGAATTCTAAGTGGGGAACCAAGTCTTGTTCCTGCCCTACTAATGAGGACAAATTATTGGCCTAATGGCAAGGTCTGTATGAAATCCTTGAAAAGTTAAACAAGTTATGGGGGGCATATTTTGAACAAATCTACCACATAATGTGTTAAAACCTTGTAGGCAGCCACAAGATAGTGAGGTTGAAGGAAATTCAAAAATGATTAGCTAGGAATAGGAGAGGTGGTTATTCCCAGTGTGATACTGCATGATAGTCTCTTCAAAAAACACAACAAACAAGAGGTCCATGAGCTTCTCTTAAGGAATAAAGATATCTTTTTCAGATTAACCTAAATGAATCTCACTGATCACCCATCACATATTGAAACTGTACCCAGAGAAAAAAGTGAGTCATGGGCCTTATAAAATAATGGAGATTCAAAAGCAAGCAATATGGGAAGAAATTCAAACAAATCTAAACCTAAGGATAATAGAATGCTTCAATAATAAGGAAAACAGCCCCATTGTATTAGTCCAAAAAACAAATAGTACTATCTGGTTTTGTAACAGTGTTGAAAAGCTAAATAGCATATCAAAGTCTAAAACTTACCTCATGCCAAGGGTAGAAGAACTTGTGGAATGGCTAAGCAAGTCAGCTTTCTCTATACCCTGGATTTGATCAATGGGTCAATCCCTCTGTCTATAGAAGCTAAAGAGAAATGTGTCTTCTCCATGGCAGAGAGTCCATTCCATTATATAGAGTTACCCTTTGGTCTTCATATTGCCTCAGCCACTTTCTAAAAGATTATAGATTGTATCTTCAAAACCTCATCAATTATATACTGTTGTTCACCTGAATAATGCCATTATATGTTCATTAGATTGAAGCTCTCACCTTCTGAAAATACAGGCAAATTTAAACTTCCTAAGGCAAGCAGGTCTCACATTTAATCTTCCCAAATGCAAAGTGGACATGACCAAAGTTTGATACTTAGGATAAGGTATAGGGCATAGTCTGCTAAAGCTCAGAAGACCAAACTAGAATCTATAGAAATATGTTCACTCTTTTTTCTCGACTAGTCTTCATTTCATTTTCATGCTCTGTTATTGCTCTAATCTTATTAATAGTCTAGCTATGCCCTCCACATACTTTTTCTATACATAATGTACCCTAAACCAAAAAGAAAGCCTGAGCCTTTTTAGGACTTCCTGGTTATTATGGAAGTTTCATCCCAGACATTGCTTTGGTGGCCTGTCCCCTAACAGACTTCACTCAAGGCATAACACCAGATAGTCAAGCAAATTCTGGAGGTTGATGCAGCCTTTAAGAGACTCAAAAAAGTCTCTAAGCAGAGTCTATTCTTGTGTCCTTTTAATTTTTTTTGAGTGTTTTAACAGTTTATATGGATGCCTCTTAGGCTGATTTGGGTGCAGTGCAGGCATTACTTAACCAAATGTTTAATAATGAGGGCACACAGTTTGTTAACTAAAGCAGAAAATTAAATAAGGCAGAGTTGCTCTTCCAATGGCTGCACCAGCAATAGGAAGGCAACATTTTGCTTCCTTGGTGGGTCCTGGCCTTTGAGCTATTCCGCTTGAAGAGCACTTCCTGGTGCACACTCCCACAATGCAGACAGTCTATCCAGGCCTCACAGAACTTCCTGCTGAATCAAAGTTGATGGCTTTGGGTTGGGGGAGATCAAGTATAACATAGTATGATGATGCCAACAGATGAGCATAGTAGGTAGTACTAGTGGGTGAAGTTAAGTCCAGTAGGCATACCTAACCCACATAATAGGTTAACAGTACAGGCAAGGAAAGTACTGGGTATTAGGGCTTGATGAGGGAATTCCCAGTGGCTGGCCCTTTAAGTAATTACCTGTTAGGAAAAAGTAATTAAGTGCTGAGGAAGGCAGTTACCTTTTTAAGCTGAGGCCATTGACAGAATAGTAGAAGTTGTAAAATTAAAATGGACTCGTACAGTTAGTTCTGGAGTAGTCTTTAAAATCTATGGGAAAGAAAAGAGGCACATCAGTCATTGGGAATTCACACCTCAAGAGTTAAAGGCGTTAGAAGTCATATGCCCTGCTGTAGTGGAGACCAGACAGGAGCATTTGGCTCATCTAAGTGTTGTTAATGTATTTTTTGCCCGCAGTAGTTTCTGGTTGCTAGACATGCCAATTGTTCTAGATAAAGTCGGAGGAAGAAAACTTTTATTTTTCATTGGCACTTATCCTTGATTACCAGAAACACTAACTATTCTGCATATATCAACAGCAGGAGAAATCTTTAAATTTCTTTATTTATTTTTAAAGGCCTCTTTCCCTGAGATTGCAAACATTTTATTGTTTCATATTAAGTAATCAGCTACGTACAGTTAAATTCTGTCACAAAACATTTCCACCTGTATGCCAGGTGCTCAATGAGAGATGATTTATTAACTTTTATTCTGCCTAAACAACTCTACTCCTACATGCTTATAGGAGAATTAATGAAAGAGCCTTTTTTAATATTCTTGTAACTTCTATTGTTTGTCAGGAAGAAAAGAAGGGAGAATGTTACTTGTTTTTACTATGTGGCAACCAGAATGAAAAAGAGCGAACTATTACCTTTTACTGTTCCTCACTAGTGCAAGACCATGCAAAGAGAAAGAAAACTGTTATATATTACTGTGTCTTGATAGTGCGATTCCAAAGAAAGAGAACTGTTGGCATAACTTCACCAGTATAAAATGTCTGAGACAGAAGAGCTGTTGTAACAAGCAGTATTCAGTTTCACTGGGAAAGCAAGTATTCACATGACTTTAGAAGTGTAATATTTACAAAGAAGGCTGGAGGTTCAGCTCCCAAATGGGCAGTTTTAGGGAGGCTAGCCTTTGAACAAAACATCTTTAGCTGGTGTTTTCTGTATTGCTTTCATTTAGATGAGATGCTGTTTTACTGTAGTCATGGTTCAGAAGTAAGTGATTCATAGTTTTCAGTGTCTCAGTATTATGTAGGCTCACAACCCCAAGGTCATATACTTCCTGTTACTGAGGCTCTGTGTGGCCCAAGAGTTGTAATATAATGTGGCATCATGCACTTTCTCAGAATACTTTGTCTCATAGTATGAAGACAAGAAAAGAATGGATATCTTATGAGTCTGTTTCTGTTTCCTTTTGTTTTTTTCTTCACTCCAAATCACAGAGCGCACAGATAACACAATCCTGATCTTTAGAATCCTATCACACTGTTGATCTAACAAACACATTGTTCTATGTAGCAGAATTCCAACAACTGTGTAAGCTGACATGGTGCCCTTTCCACTACATGTCATCAGGTATTAGCCCTGCTGACAGTCTTTCTCAGTGTTTGTTCTGACATTATTTTACTGGATTTAGATTTAAGCAAAACACTGGCTTACCAAGCATCGGCTTTGATATTGGCATGTTAGGCATCAGCTATAACATTAATATACTCACTGTTGTCCCAGATGCCAGCACTCCTGATTCTGGACCTGATTACCTGATTTCAACATACCCAGTGTTAGCCCTGTTGCTCACATGTTGTTTGTCGAATATGGTTTCATCATATGTGGTGATGGCACTGATATCATACTTACAGTCAGCCCAGATATTACCATATCTGGCTCCTGACCTGACATCCATCTACCTGGAATGAGTCTACAATGAATCAGCCATGGTTCTGTTCCAACATTCAGTACTGGTCACATGTCATCCTGTGTTTCATCTGCTTTTGTGCTGGCCTTTCAACTGCTAGCCTAATGGCAGGACTTACTCTAGGCTGTGATACCACTGGGCAGCTCCTTCCAGCTGGCCTATGGTTTAAACCAGTATAGCTCTTTCTATGTAATCTTTAGTATAAACCTACCGTAATTATCCAAGGCAATCAAAACTGTTCATATCTTCACATACTAAATGTATATTCAGGGGGTCTTCTCCAGGACAAGCATTGTGATCCCTCGTCCCCTTTCCAAATTCATTAATGAATGACTGGCAAAGATAGAAGAATTAGTGGCCACCCCCAAAACTCATTCCAATTCCGTGATCAAATAAATAACTACATAGCATTTCCACATACACTTTCTGTTTGCTTAGACTTAAAACGTAACTTTTATTAAAAAATAACCAAGTTACAATGAACTAGTACCTCAGCTTTTTACTTTCTACTGGTTCAGATGTAAGTGTGTTTAAATATTAAATACATACCTCTCAAATGTACAGATTTTCATAGAATGTCCAGAGTTTTGCCTCATATTTTTGGTCTGTTTCTCATAAAACTGTGGTTTTCTGACAAATCATTGGGAAAACATTGAAAGTTGAAATTAGAAAAATAAGCTGTCAGTCTATCAATTTTCTAAGTTTGTAAGTGCAGTATTTAAAAAGTGTCTCCACTTTTGGGACTTTGTCCCTCCATTATTTATGGCTTTGTCCAGATTTCTTGCTGTTAGTAGTTGAGAGGTGTGATTAAATATAATGTAAATATATAAATGATCATTTGTAAATATCTCAGACGTTTTACAATACGAAGCATGGCATAGATTTAAACCTGATTCATTTTATAAAGATTTGAATAGTGAACTAAATATGAAATATTTTCTTTATGCATTAGTCAATTTGGTGATTAATTACTTCTTTCTGGCTGGTTGCATTCTTTGTAAGCAATTGCTGTTAGTTTAAATGTTATGTAATGTTAATGTTTTTAGAATCGGTAGAAGGCATATAGCAGAGACACTCATAATTTGGTTATTTTTAATAAAAGTTACATTTTAAACACAAGCGATCAGAAAGTCTGTGAGAAAACCATCCCAGATACTGATCAGGAGTCGAAAGGATGCCAAAGTTCTCTTTCATCATCCTCTGGGTTGCTACCCCTTCAAATAATTATCACATCTTCTAAAAGAAAAAGGTCAGTGGATGATTTCTGCCTTATTTTACCCACAAATATGTCTGTGAGAGACCTGCAAGGATTTGGACTAGTCCACCTGGATGGCTTCTTCTATATTGGAGACATTTCAGGACACATTATTAAAGGCAAATGGAGTGGCCCTTGTTCTATTAAAAGTGGGCAGGATTTTCATTCAACCCAAAGAGTTTGCTTTGTTCTCTTTACACCTTCAAAAATGGATGCTACCATTGTAATGGTTAAACTTAAGTAAACTGCTGGCTTATACACACATACACTGATCCATCTTTCTGACAAATAGTCTAAGACTGTTAACTGACCTGTCAGATACTTGTTTAAACCCTTCGGCTTTCTTCTGATAAGGATGAACTACTTGATCTATACGGTTTATTTTTGGACACTTGCTAAAGGCTCTGAACTATTCATTCATTCATTCATTCATCCATTCCTTCATTCTTTCGTTAGTAAAACTTTGGGTGGGCTGGTCCTTAAACCTCTTTTAGCCTTGATAAATGGACAAGTTGTGTAAAACATATAGCATGTATACAAAGTATAAAATTTGTGGTTTATAGTTAGTTGGGTCATTACATGATTTATAGTTAGAAACAGTATAGTGTAATAATTACAAGTTACTCTTTGGATGTCACAGCTATTTCTTGACTATGATTACAAAGTAAAACAAGATATTTGCATGTTAGGAGTATTCTAAGGTAATTAACTTTCAGCTCTGCCTACAGAAATTCATAAGACAGCTAGTTTTTGCAAAAATTATATATTTACATATTTAGAATATTCTGAGATTCTACTTCATCTGTCTGTCTGATATAACAATTGGGTATGGAGCTGCTTCATGGATCCTTTACAGTCATCTGACAGTGCTGTCACCCATGAGCCACTTTAATTTTTCCCTGTAATGCCTTGCACCCCTCCCAGCTTTAGATCATGTTTACTGCACTGGAAAGAGTTGATCCTTCCAGGAACAGTTAAGTGCTCTCCTAGAGACATATTATTTAGATTTAATTTCTTTAAAAAAGTCTAGCATATTTATTAGCTATTGACACCTACTCTATTCTTTCATCTGCTATTGAAAGTTCTACTATTTGCCTTTTTTCAGTGTTTTCTGTCATCTGTATCTCTCTCCCTCATTCTTTCTTTTCCTATGGATGTATAATCAATTGTCAAACATACAGAATGTTGACGTGCTGGGCGTGGTCTGAGGATTAACCTGGAGCAGGCTAAATAAAAAGAAGTGTTTTTACATGGAGGCAATTTCCCCATGCACCCACCACTCCCCCTGCTAATTATATGCTAACTCTGGGATTGCACAATCCCTGGGGAAAGGATCCAGAGTAATGGTAAATATTTAACTTCCGTTTAGGTAACATTCAGCTCAACTTACATTGCATACATAGCAAAGCTAGTCCTTGGCTAAAGATTATATAGTTGATTTAGACATTTACGCATTAACAATATTGTATGTTAAGTAAAATTCATCTCTACCTAATACTGTGATCAGTTTATGAATGAAACATCCACTTATTTGCATATTTTCAAAGCAATACAATTTTAGTTTTAATGGGAGTTCAGACAATTAATACATTAGGTTAACTGGTCACAGTCATTTTATAAAAGAATTGGGTACGTAAAAGGAAGAATTAACCTAATTCCCCGAGAAAGGAGCATTTATGTGTTTTTTGAGGTATTTGAGAAGTTTATCCTGGTATACTGAATTTCTTTTCTCAGATCTGTAGGTAGACCATTTCAAAAACTTAGAGTAATACTGGTGAGGCATTTTTCAGCAACTGTGTGTCCAAAAGGAGTCTTTTAGAAATAATTGAGTCATCATATTTTCTTCCTAAGTGGTAAGGAGAGGATTCTATAGAGATCTTATTACCAAGGATAGGGCAATACTTCTGATACAGAAATTTAAATGTCAGGGTAGAATTCAGAAAGATGGAACTTGGAGTAACTGGTAATCACATGGCCTTTGGGGAATTGCAGTGATGTTCATGCCTGGGTAAGACGTTAATGAAACTACAGATTCTATTGACACTTGTTTGAATAGTAAAGCTATTTTGAGAGGGTTGTAGGGTAATAAAAGGAAGGGCATATTCTAGTCTAGGAATATATAACAATGAGCATTTCTAGTTTGTGGTTTGAGATGGTTAGAAATGGAGTGTGTTGTGCTAAGTACTATTATATATTAAGTATTATTTTCAGTGTTGTTGTCTTTGAATATCATGGATGAGTTTGGTGTAAGCTTAGATATTTTCAGTGGTCAACCTAGGTGAGTTTTGATTTTTCTAAATGCAAGGATGGTTAAAGTTTTTTTTTTCAATTTTCAAATATAAAAATACAACGGACATAGAAAGGTGTAGTGTGAAAAGGTTCTTAGAGATACATAGATTCAGTTTTTAAAATTCATTCTAGATATGTTTTTGGATTGTGGTAGTGTTTGGCCCTGTCCTTTGGGTGATTATGTCCTCTTCATCAAGGGTAAAGTTATTTGGATGGTTAGTGGAGATACTATCATTTATGAAACAGGGAACAGAACAAACCCAAGTACAGACCCTAGAGAGACTCTAGCAGTGAATGTTCTGTCTAATGAAACTGAATTGTCAGTTTTAACATTATAGGAATTAAGGCTGTTGTAGTTTTGGAAACAATATCTAAATGGTGGCCAAAAGTAAGAGCATCAAGTATGGTTATTGTGTTGTTGGTTGAAACTTTCAAAGGTCATTTTTATATCAGTATACATGGCATATCGAAATAGATTTTGTCAGTGACTATATAGATAGTGGTTAGTGCAGTGTGTCCATATCTAAAGCCATGCTAGGAATCATTTAAGAGGTCTTTGTTTTTGAAGAGTTCAAGCAGTCTCTATGAATATTATTTTTAAGTATGTTTCTCGTGGGTCATACTGTTGAAATATATTATACAATCCAATGCTTTAGGCTCTAGTACTGTTGAAAAACACTGACTCCTTATACTGTGGATAATATGTTTCTGAGCCCATATAACCTGTTTTTAAAAATTGACATGTTTTTAGATATCATTATGTCTATGGGAAGTCTACTCCAGAGTTTTGGGATGACCTGAGTAATGGATTTACACAGAGAATCTAACCTTGTTTCTGCAATACTAAAATTTATATTATTATACTTGTGAGTCAGTGCATTCAAAAACAAGTTAAGATTCAAAATAACATGAAATCATTCTTCATTAAAGGCTTTATAGGCTAAAACTGCCTTAGCTCTAAGATCCAAACTTTACAACTGTTTACTCATATATGCAAAAGGAATAATGAATAACTGAAAAAGATGCCAATTATTCTTTAGCAAAATATTTTCCATTAAGAGTTTCAGAATCCTCATGGCCTTTGATCTAATATTCTTGTGAGTTTCAAATGACAATTTGTTTGTAATAGTAATATCGAAATCTTGGTACTCATTAACTACCTTAAGATTAATACCACCTGGAGTATTAACATGATTTATATATGATAGTCTTGCCAAAGTTCATTACTTGACACTTATTACTACTAAACTCTAGACCCTCAGATTGTGTCCAACTTGTAAATTCAGATAAAAAGATATTTATATCATCAATATCAATACTGGAGACAGCAATAAAACCAGTCTTACAGTCGTATGCATAGCTATTAATCCAAAATAGATTTTTACATGGAGCAGTGGAAAAAAATTAATTGAATATGAAGGGCCCCAGTACACATCAGTGGGGAACTCTTTGTGTGACTGTCAAACGTTTAGCCTTTATGTTCTAAATTTGGACACACTAAGCCAGTTAGTAATCCAGCTTATGAAATGTGAACTTAAATTATATTTTAATAGGGCTTTATTTATAGATGTGGTAAGATGTCATAAGCCTTTGCAAGATCTATGATTAAAATACAAGCAGTTAATCCCATGTCAATAGCAATGCTAACTTGGCCATACATCTCACAAAGGTTTGTTAAAGTAGACTGTCCAACACAGAAACCACGCATGTTGACCAAAGTCAATGCAGTTAGAAGCATAGTTAGGATCCTGAAGAAGATGAACTAAATATTTTTCAAAGCACTTACCCAATAAAGATGTCAAGCTCCATCATGTGCCTTACACAGACAAACTAAAGCCCCTGTCACTATAGTCCATGTTATATTGACTTCTTAGAGGAGACTTATGCCTGGCCTACAGAGCAATCCAAGACCCAAACCTAATGAAGTTGCTGCATATCAGTAAATGAAATGGGACTAGGGCTACCCATTTCATGGACCTATTTACCTCCCAGTGACTGCCACATCTTTGGAGTAGGCTAACAATTCATGTGAAACAGATCACCTCTATGACACTTATAAGTGGAACATGGATGAGTGGGTGGGACACCATAAATTCTTACTGGGGATAGCACCCACAACCCTCTTGAACATGGGTAGTCATCACTAAATGCAGTCTTGGGTATTGACTAGCAGTTTCCTGGTATTACATTAGCATGAAATGGCTAGGCTTAAAATGACCTCTGGGTCAATTGCCTAGTAATCTCCTATAATGCTATGATCCTAACTGAAGCATACTTTTTGAAGGGAAGTTTATTGTCTTTTTAAATAGTAAAGTAATACAATATTGTTTCCAATATTCAGGAATGAACCTCCTAATTGGTAATCCATTAAAAATCTGAAGTAAAATAGGGTTACAAGTTTGATGGCTATTGTAAAGTAATATTCCAGCTGTGTTATCAAGAATAAATGAGATTTTCTTACCAATCTTATCCAATGATTTATAAATATTATCTTCAGTAAAGGATGAAATAACACATGATGCAGTTGTGAATAATTTTGCGTAAATTGACAAACTATGATTTTTACTTACTGAAACTTGTGAAATGTTGATTAAAAATATTGGCTATTATTTGTGGGTAATGAAATATAATTTTGAATTACTGAGATTATTCAATTTTGTGACTCAGTTTTAGAATTACTACAGATGTAATATATGGCAGTGCCTTCAAGAAAACTAAGAAATTTTTTTTTCAGTTTTGGCATGTCCCAAAGCATTATCATTATGAGAGACTTCAAGCTATTTTAAATCAATTAGGAATTGTATATCTTTTGTAAATATAAGTTTGAACTCTAATGCATATATATCAAATGTAACTGAGTAAGGAGAGTGGGGGACCAAAAGTTACATTTCTTATTAAAGTTTGATGTTTTGTGAGGATTAAATACAAAATATGTTTCTCCCTTGTTGATTATCTTGCTGGTTGTCTGACAGGTTGCAAAAATCATGAAGTTGTATTACATCTAAGATCTCTTGTTCAGTTCTAATAGCTGTAGATTAGTTGTCCCAGTTAATCTGGATAATTCAGATTCCCATTAAAATAACTTGCTTTCCACTAATATAAGCCTCCAAGTTCTTAAATATTCAACAATCATCATTAAATCCATAGACGGTGTTCCAAAAGTTAGGACTGTTGTTAAAGCTTCTTTAAAAATTCACCTTTATAGCCACTGTTAAAGTTTCCATATTGATACTAGTTGATATAACCTGTGCATATATAGATGTCTGTAGTAACAAGAAAACTCCCCGCTATTCAGTCTAGCCATCAAATACTCATACTTTGTAAATCCTAGAAAAATCAAATTACTCAAATCCCACATTTCTCTAATAGCTTTTTATTGAAATATCTTCAGCATTCCTAATACATGAAAGTTCAATGACTTTATTACCAAGATATCAGGCATTACAACAGTATGCTTTCAAAATTGAATCAACTCCATCATGACTAATGAGGGGCCATTTTTTTCCTGTCTTAAGTTAAAAAAAAATAAAGAATTATTTAATTTTATTACCAATGAAGTTGGCACTATAATGATTAACATTTGTAGTCACCCTTTAGTTATTTCCAAAAGGTAACAAAGTGTAATCAAAGTAGACGTTGGCACCATAATGACTAACATTTGTAGTCATCCTTTAGTTCTTTCCAAATGGTAACAAAGTGTAATCAAAGTAGTAGTGCATAAGTGCCTTATCTAAGAATTAAACTTAAATGTCTTTGTGTAAGTATAGTTGTTCAACTTTAGTAGTATTTCACTAAAAGAGACGCCAATTTTAGATACTTGAAGAATCTATCTATCTATCTATCTATCTATCTATCTATCTATCTATCCATTCTTTGTTGACTGAGTTAATTCCAGTAGGCTAGTAGCCTTTTTTCAGGTGAGTCTTGAGGTGGTATTTACAGAATTAGGGGAAATTTGGCAAGAGCATCAGGGAACGTCCCCCAATTCATCATTGTTGCAAGTGGGGCACATTTTGCATGAGCACTTCCTGATTTTGTTCCAGACACAGAGACAGTCTGAAGAAACAAGGAGGCAGATGGAGACAGAAAGAGATAATGGAGTGGTGAAAGAAATGGAGAAGAAAGCAAATATTGAGACTGGAAAATTTCTGCAGGATTCTGAGGAGATATTTCAAAGAAATTTGTTTGATGGAGATGAGTCGGCAAATGATTCTTAATTACAACCCTCTAGTTAGGCGGTTTGTGGGGGTTGTGGGATACTTTATTTAAAGAAATGGTGATGCAGAGTAAGCCAGAAAATGAAGGAAATGCTTCCTGGGGGAAATTATGGAAAAAATTCATACAGAGGATGCACAGAGAATCCTGAAGAAGGCAAAAGGGCAGTAGCATAAAAGAAAGAAGAAGAAAAAAAATAAAAATAGAAGTAGTATATGTGGAAAGAATTCAAAATTAAGAAGACAAAGAAATGGACAGGTACAAAGTCTGGGGAAATTTAAAAGTCTCTTTGGGAGTAAAAGCACATGAGGTAAGAGCATTTATTCTTATTAACAAAGATACATTTTGTGGCATTATATTTGAGACTGTTTTTCAATGGAATATTTTCTTGGAGAATATGAAAAAAAAAGAAGGAAAGAGTATAATCCATGGAATCTTTATGTGATAAAATCATTTAACATGGAAATAAAAAATAAAATTCATATACACTTTTGAAAAGAGGTGGAAAGATAAACTTTGAAAGGACACTTGAAACCTTCATGTAAGGAAGTACTGGACATTGCAAAAGTTTATGATAAAAGTTTTTTTCATGGACTGGTGGATTGAATTGTAATATTGTGTGAAAAAGAGAACAATATACATATACCAAGCATGATAAATATGTAAGGGAATAGGGGTGTCCTAAAAATATTGGGGACAGCGCAAAACACGTTTTTGTGGAAATAAGGGCATTTGATAAGTAACTGTCATAAAAGAAAATATTATATTTGTGGAAAAAATGGGACCTGATGCAAAAAAGTGTGAATTGAAACGTTATAAATATAAAAAATGGACATTTATGGCTGGATTGCAAAAATAAAAATAAGAGTAAGGAGAAAGAAAAGGAAAGAGAATAAAAATGAACAAAGGGAAGAAATTTTAGACGTAGTAGAAATAGAAATATTATGTGAGAAAAAATAATAATAAAGTCATAGAATAATGTTTTGAAATAAATGATGAAGAATACATTAATTGAGTAGTAGTAAAAGAAAAATAAATCTATTGTTAAAGGGTACAAGAAAATAAAAATTTAAAGGGATAAGTATAAAAGAAAAAAAGAATGGAAATGGAGGAAATGAATATATACAGCCAATGATTGGGGTCGGTGTAATGTTAAGGTATCTGACTCAAAAACACAAGGTACAGTGTTTGATTCTTACATTTTTTTTGGGGGGGGACTGGCTAGGCTTTGAATGACTTATTAAGAAAGCTAACATAGCAATTAGCTATAAACTTATGAAACCATGAATCTGAGGAAAAGGGAAATTAAGATTTTAGTGTACTTTCTGTAAATATGAATAGTATTAATAATATAGTGAGAATAGGGATTTTGGAGTGGTGCAATCCATGCGATGTAGATGTAAATATATTAGAAAACAAGGTTTTTTTAACAAATGAAGAAAGATTACAAACAGAGAAACTAAGGAGGGGAAAGATATTCTGGAATTTGAGAAATGAGAGATGTTCTGGAACAGCTGTATTCTGTACAATACAGTGAAGATGTCTGAAGTAACTTTAGCAAAATGGGAAGATTAACTATTGTAGATTTAAAATGGAATGAATGAGTGTACAGAATTGTAACATTATATGCTTATACTAATTGTAAAGAAAGAGAAAATTATTTCATCAGATTTTATACTAGGTAGTGATAAATATGAATATTATAATAACAGGAGACTTTAATTCTGATTTAGGAGGCATGGCTAAAAAGAAAAATGATATAAAAAATGTCAGAAATTAAAATATGTAATAAGTTAAAACTCTCGGGCAAACATTCATGGACTTATAAAAAGAGTATGTATAGAACTGAAAAATATTATTTTATAGTATCAAAAGTTTTAGATATAGGAGAAGGGGTGGTAGTTGAAACAGGATTTTCTGATCATCTTACAATATGTCTAGAGATAAAGGAAAACAAGGGGTATATAAAAATAGGCAAAGGAATAAAAAGGATAAACGAAAAAGCATGGAATGAAGAGGGAAATAGAGGAGTAATAGAGTTATAGAAAGACCATATTACTAGGAGAACATTTTATAAAAACTGGTCTGAATGGTGGATAATATTTAAGGAAAAATATAGAAAAAAGTTTTTTAGAGTGGCAATATGATGTGAGAAAAGTAGAGAAAGTAAAAATATGAAAGAATATATAATGATGCATTAGAGAATTTAGAACATAGTGATAGAAAGTACTTTGACAAATAAAAAAGAATTATATGAAAGAAATCAAGAAAAAATACAAGAATTGTTAGATAAGCAAATATATTTTTTACAAGGAAAGAGAGAAACATCAAGTTACTTAAGCAGATTAGTAGAGGAAGATGGTAGTGTAATGAGAGAAATAAAAAATGTAAAATAAGAAATAGAAATAACTTGTGAAAATATTATGAATAGTGTAGTATAATATGTACATGACATGTTTAAAGAAAAAAGGTAGTGAAAAACATGAAAAGTAAAAAAGGTTACAAAAAAGCGAATAAAGAGTTGGAAAATGAGATTTCTTTAAATGAGTTAGATAAAGTATTAGGGTAATTAAATATGTGAAAATATTATGAATAGTGTAGTATAATATGTACATGAAATGTTTAAAGAAAAAAAGGTAGTGAAAAACATGAAAAGTAAAAAAGGTTACAAAAAAGCGAATAAAGAGTTGGAAAATGAGATTTCTTTAAATGAGTTAGATAAAGTATTAGGATAAGTAAATATGTTTTCGGCTGTAGGACCAGATGGAATAGAATATGAACTATATAAAAATGTAAGGGATTTGAAAAATATATATATTTTTAAAGATTTTGAATGAATGATTAAATGAAGGTTTTATTAATAAAGTAGTATGTAGTGGAATACTTAAAGTCATATGGAAGAAGGAAGATAGAAATCAATTAAAAACTGGAGACTGATAGAATTGAACAACAATGACTATTAGATTTTTGTGAAAATAATATAAAAGAGATATGAAACTAAAATGGAAAATATTGTGGAAGATGGTATATATATAGTATAAAGGGGAAGGACTATCAAGAACTATTAATTATAGTTAGAGAAATTGTGGATGATATAAATAGAAAAGGAGAAGAGAAAATAATGATAGGAGACCTTAATAAGGCATTTTATGCAATTGGATATCAAATCTTATGGGCAATAATGAAATAGTATAATATAAGTGAGAAAATTACGAAATTATGTATGTCAGTCTATAGTGATAATAAAGTAAAAATACATGCAAATGGCTGGCCACACCAACAGGTACATATGAAAAGTGGTATAAGACAGGGATGACCAATGTATTGTATGCTATTTGCATTAATTATGAATTTGATAGTATATGAAATAAATTACAAAATGAAGCAGGTAGGGTATATCACCTGAAGGGTTAAGAATCCCAGTTTTGTTAACATAAGCAGATGACATTATAATAATTGCAAAAAACAAAATCTGGATAAAACAAATAATACTTTGCACAAATGAATGTCTAGACATAATATGGATGGTTTTAAATAAAGATTAAAGTAAAGTAAAGTTTAGGTACTAAGCTAGTGGGTATATATTTTACAATGAATGGAATTTCTGTGTTAGACATACAATTTGGGAACAAAGATGTAAGTAGAATTCAATGAGAAGAAGAAC
Source organism: Protopterus annectens (assembly GCF_019279795.1). Lineage (NCBI taxonomy): Eukaryota > Metazoa > Chordata > Ceratodontiformes > Protopteridae > Protopterus > Protopterus annectens. The sequence goes on from NC_056745.1 coordinate 567,876,386, forward strand.
AATAGAAATAAAACAAACTTGTTTTTAATGGAGAGCAAATAAATTATTATTCAAAAATAGGCTTATTTGATAAATGCAATACTGATAGGAAAAATATTGTACTTAGCAAGTTTATTTACATTGCCAACAGTATTTGTAAATGAATTATTGCAGATATTTTTTCATTTATATGGGTTTATTTTAACCCAGTAAAAACAGGAGTTTTAAAGATGAAACATGTTTAGGGTTAATTAATCCAGTGGTATATTCTGCTTCATTACATTTGTACAAAGTGTTAAAGTGGATAAATAAAAAAAGTTGAGATATTAGTAGTAAATTGTATAAGTATGATACATTTGGGGGCATGATAAAAAGAGAAAAATAGTGTATAAATGAAGAAATAAAATATTACCAATAAAAAATACTTTTATGGAAAATAAAAATTGATGATATCGAAACAGATAGTAATGTTTTATTGTTACATTCTTTTACCAACTATGTAAAACCACGGGAAAACCTAACAGATGAAAAAGTGATGCTATAAAAATAAGGAGCAAATGGTGTAATCAGAAAGTAGAATGTTAAGATTTATATGGAGAATAAAATATGGATATTATAAGAATAGAAGTAAAGAATATGTTAAAATAATAGATAAAAGGCTATTTTGTAGTGTGCATTATATGGAATAAAAGAATATATGAAATTATGTTTAATGGTAAATGGATTTTATCACAATATTAAGTAAAATCAGATGATGGTTATGAAAAAAGGAATTGGGGTCTAATAGGGATAAAAATTTTGTATGATTGTAAACAAAATTATGAATATGTATAAATATGTTGTATATTTATATATTTGTACATTTGCAAATATGTTGTAAATAAGAGCTCTTTTTGTATATAAATAAATTACCCCTATTATTTTTAATAGATGCTGTGGGATCTTCTACATCCACCTGAGCTACCACCAATACAAGCAGATGGGGATTGTTTAAACATCTCATCTGAAGGATGACACACTCAGGAGTGCAGCATGCCCCCTTATGCTGTACTGCAGTGTCAGCTTTCAAGCTATCTTTTGTGGGAATAGAATCCACAGCCTTCTGCACCAAAGGTGAGTGGGCTACCTGTTGTACCATTCACACTGCAAGTTCTATTATTTCTAGTATGATATTTTTTCATATTATTTAAAGGAGTTTTTGAAAGGTCATTGATCTCACAATGATTTAATATATTTTTATAGTGGGACCCTGTTGAGCTGAGCTTGCAAATATGATTTGAAATATTAGTTAACTTTAGTCCTGGCAGTACTGAAATGGTGACCCTTAGTTTATCTAAATTACTTAACTTTCTATGAACAGGCATAAGCATTGAGACAGAAGTAAAACTTCATTATTGTGTTTGTTCAATATCTCAGATTTAGATGCAGGCATTATTGTTGTTTGTACTTAGAGAATTATAATCTAAATTAGATAATTGTACTAAACCACAAAAATCCTCATTTTCACTTTTTTGCTGACAAAACACAATTTATCATAAATTAGACCTCTTATTACTTGTGACAGTTACAATAACAACTTCAGAATATAGACATGCACAATTATCTCTTTTATTTAATGTGGGAACATATTTTCATGGCTATCTATTTGAATGGGGGCATCAAAGTGAGCCATTTTGGAAGTACTGTTACTACAGTTTGAATTATTAGAATCCACATATATGATTTTTTACTAGTTGTACTATATCTTCATGTATAGAAACATTCTGACCCTTGTCAGGTTTATTTGTCTTATGCACTTTTAGCACAAGACAAAGTAAATAGTGAATTTTCCTTTTCATTCAATTTGAAATATATACTTTTCTTTGATCACTCTGTTCTTTTCCCATTTTTTATTGGTCAACGTGATGTTCATTATCATTATTCTTATTTTTGAGAAGTGAAGAACCAAAGTCTGCAGGACAAATGTCATATCAGAATGGATAGATGAACTAACATCAGTGTGAGAATTATTGTCTGTGATATTATCAAAACCTACAAGGTTTAGTTTGTTAAATGAGCAGTTACTCTGACTTTTAAAAGTGGAGTAAACTTCTATATTTCCTCAAATTACAGTGTTGTTTGTTACCCTTGCTTTAAACAAATTGATCATATCCTCCTAATATGATTCAGTAAATGATAAAAAATAGTTTGTAAAGATATTCTAGTTTCACATGTACAAGTTTTGTCATTATCTATGGATATACTTTCAACTATGTTGCACAGTTGCTCAGACTTAACACTGTTATAACACACAAATTTAGCCTGGTTGTTGTTGTTTTTCATTTAAACTTTTTAAATGCTTTACCCCATACATGCATCCACTGAAATTATCTATGGTATGATCCCAGTTATTCTCATTAGAGGTAATATATATTTATCGACCATAGGATGGGGAAGACCAATCCTTAACCAAATAGGATATGTTAATATGAGCATAAAAAGGGAACTTAGGATTAAAATAGACCACAGCGGAGCTAGCCTAGTATTTACCTATGAATCTATAAACCTTGAAATTATTGATAAGACTGTAGTATACTGGAATTAATTGAAATGAGACTGGAATGAATGTCTTTATCTGTTAATTACCCAAACCTGTGCTGAACAGGTGCCAGTCTCTCCTTTATAGGCCAAGTGTTTTTCTACTTTTCAGAATGAATTCTGCACATGCTGTAGTTCAGTTAAGAATGCTTAATTAGATGTTAACAATATTGGAAAACTGTCTCCAATAACTGTGCGGATAAACAATAATAACCGGTAGAAATTCTGGAATGCTGGATAACAGTAATAGTGCTGATAAATATTAATGCTGGATATTTGATCTGATTTTGGTACTCAGGCTCGAGTATCTGTACTGCAAAGACCTTTTGTATATCAGTGCAAAAGCTAACTTAACTGACTCAACTGACCATGTCAGAAATATTTCCTAACAATACCAACATTCTGTAATGTTTTACATACCTCTTTAGCCTTGGTTTTTAAACCTTGTCTTGCATGTACCTCACAGTACCTAACTGTGTATTCATTATCTAGCATTACATTGCAAGTACACATCTTTCCCTTGAGAAAGGAACATTCTGTAGCTTTCCTTGAGAATCATTATTTCTGCACATCTCATGCTTAGCTAGGAAGATTATCTTTTCCTTTCTACTGAACTGTCTTTCCCTGAAACTGAATGCATGTATAAAAACACAAGTCTGACTCTATATGTTCAGGCCTATTATTTTACCTTAATGTACTGTAGTGAACTCACTATGAATAAAGCAAAAACCCTCAGTCTAGCAAACCTATTAAAGTTTGGACCAGATTCAGACTGATATCCCAGGCTATGTAGTTTTAGAAGACACATGTAAAAAATATTTTTCTAGTTAGGTGGAGAGAAGAGAGTTTATATACAAGTCTTGTTCTAGTATGTAAATGTATTTTGCTTAAAAGGATTCCTTGGTCAGTTATAACTTTATGTGTGTTTGTAAGTGTGAAGTTTGAATGGCTGTGTTTATTTATTGAGGAGGGTAGATTTGGTTTTATAGATAAGTCTCTGAATTATGCATCTGCAGTGCATTTTATTACTGGGAACCTGTGGTAAGTATTATGCAATATGATCATCAAGAGGCAGATAGTTATGCATCAGGCGCTTGTGGAACATGGTTGTTGATGAAGCTGATATTCAAATTTTCATTATGAAAGACTGATAAGTTCTGAAGTTGTTAACATTGCCACAATAGCATGATATATAGATACAATTTGTTCTGTAAATGTGAGAAAGTAGCTAACTGCAATACTGAATGAAAAAAGTAGCTAGGACTTATTCTTAAAATGATCTGCAAAGAATTGTGGTACGTTTTAGGAGGTAAGCTGTAATAGTGGGATGCACCTTTACAGCACTTACAAGAAAAAACACTGTAAGGAATATTAGTACAAGTCAGACATCATGTCACACAGGGATAAAACCCTAATTTTGTTCCATATAATGCATTTAGTGGAGCTGGTACTTTAGACGTCAGAACAGTAAGAATGAGTTAAACAGGTTAATGATTGCTCATCCAGTCTGAGAAGAGGGAAACAGCTGGCTCACTAAGTTACAGTGCTTGCTGGTAGGTAGATTCATACCCATGGAAGATTCCAGGCATCCATGCACTGGCCAACACATGGAAGATGTCTCTAAATGCCACATACTTGGTCTGCTTATGGACTCTTTCATTTCCCAGACATTTGAGATGTGCACCATAAGGTCAACTCTATGAGAAATTAAGGAGATTGCTTGGTGCTAGTGTCACAGTGGGGACAACCTCCTGACAGGATCAATTGGGGATCCAGTGTTGTTTGGGAATGGAAACTGGGAGAACAGCCAGATGACTAAGGTGGATCAGTGAGAGTGAGGGGAAATAAATAGCCAATGATGTAGTTTTAGTACATGAATATAAGGCCAATAAACAGCAATTTTTTTATTAGACAAACTAAAAATTATATATTAAGCCAAGACAGCAGTGCTTGAAATTGATTATTAGGTCTGCAAATGGAAGTTCTTTCATTAGAAATGCCAACAGTTTATATTCAATTCATTTGTGTATGAATGTATGTATGTATGTATGTATGCATGTATATATTTATGATTGGGGAAGAGCCCTCATCGACCACTTTCAGGCTTGAGGGCAAAGAGATACAAGGCAATATAAGAAGTGGGTTACACTGCAATTTGCATTAGGATTCTAGTAATACAAACAGTTAAGTGTTACTAATGATGTTAATCAGAGCAAAGAAAGAAAACATAGGTGAGTTTAAGCATTTATACTGCATGTTAAATTTCATTTAAACACCATCCCAATATATGAGGTAATGGAGGCAATATAAACCTCAATATGAAATATACAGGAATTTAAGGAATGGGTACTGAAAATGACTATAGAACTGTTAGGGAAGACAGACATTTCTTTAGAAGGAATAAATAAATAGAACATATATAAAGGAGAAGAAGATATGGGAAAGAAGTAATAGGAATTATTTAGAATGGTGGAGAAAGGGTAAAGTATTACAAAATAGTTGAGAAAATTTACAAAAGAACCATGGTATTGGGAGCACATAACTACAGAGGGTAAGTTAATAGAGTGAGATTTGGCCAAGCAGAAGTTTGAAATGCAGGTTAGAGATTGCTTTCCATACCATGTACTGTTAACAGACTATAGGCAAAGAATAAGGGCTGCGGGAGTGATAAGTGGAAAAACAGATCTAGTGGAGTTTTTACTTAAGTCTAGAACACAAGCATCTGCTAAAAAGAGGATAATTAGAAGGCTGTATTAAATATACTGCATGATAATTATAAGAATAAACCAGAGAAGGGTATAAAAGATTTGGATGAGAGATTGGAAAGCAATTTACCAAGGAACAATGGAAAGATGCCTATATGACTCCCAACTATGCAGCAGAGTCCAGAAGATTTAGGATTTTAGCTTGAAAATATTTGCATACATATTTTTATACCCCAGGCATGCATCAGCTAATTTTTCCTCAGGTAGATAGCAAATGCTGAAGATGTGATAGGAAAGAGAGATGGGTAATTAAGAACATGTATTCTGGGAATGTAATGAATGGGCAGTAATGTTGTATGGGGAGGGGTCCAAATCATTGTAACTAGGAAATTGCCTAGATCTAATAGCAAGGCCTTTCTAAGTTTAATGTTACTGGATGCCAATAAAGCAATTACTATAAAATGAAACTCAAAATTTAAACCAATTGGAACTGATGTGATAAAATAATATTCTAAGTGAGATAAATGAATACTAGGTGGAATCCTTAAGAAATATGTGCAAATTATACAGAAGTAAATGAAATCTGTGGGAACAATACATGCAGAATAATGTTCAGGATGAAGAGTGGGGTTTATAGGAAAGAAAGAACTGAACAATTTGAATAATGTTGGGGTGAATGCTAATTGTGAAAAGGCTAACATTCACACTGCATGGAATAATCTTACTATGATTTATTTTCTTTTATAGTGTATATGTGTAAATGGGATACACTTGATAATCTTGAAATACTGAAATTTCGAATTTCAGTATCTTGAAACCATGAGATTGAATACCCTAAACACCGAACATACATAAACCCGACACCCAAAATCGCGAACCCACAAAATCCCGAAAAACGCACATCACACACCAGAAAACACATACATACATACATGAATGTACATACCTCCCAACACTTCCCTACAACAAACATAACACACACGCACACAACCAAACACATACACACACCTTCACTTAGTATATTCAGGGGGGCAAGGCCCCCTGCACCCCCTACTTATATATATATATTTACTCTGAGGTTGCACAACACTCCATAACACACACAACCCAGCACCGCACATTCCACACCACCCCGCACAAGCACACATCGCATACACACAAACACCAGCACTCCCAACACTAACACATTCACACTGCACAACTCCTACCCTAACCCACACCCCGAACATCCCAACACACTCAAACACACACAAACTCTCCCCAAAACCCTAAAAAAGTACACTTACTGAATGCCTATCTGTACCACGGGTTCGACATTCTGCATTCAACATTTCTGGGTTCACGATTTCTGTCCATTCGACTTTACAGGCTCCAGATACTAAAATTCGATATTTTAGTATTTCAGGCATGTAAAGTGTCTCCGTGTAAATGTGTCACTGTTGTGGTCGTAATTTAATACATAATACATTTATAAAGGCAAAAAAAGCATTATAGAATAAGGGGAATCTCACACAACAAGGAAAGGAGCAACTGCAGAGTGCTACGGGGAAAATAAGGGAATATTTGAATAATAGACACAAGTTTAGAAAGGTTGCTGTTAAGCAAGAATTTTTGATAAAAAAACTCCAGAGCAGAAAACTGTTAATACAACAAACTTAGGCAACAGAAAGTAAAAGGGTTGTCACCATACTTAGGTTGCCTATGATAAGGAAAATAACCTGAGATCCTATAGAAATGTTAGACATATTTTAGAAATTGTATGAAATATGTATAAAGTAGAGGAATATAGAAAGCAATAAAAGACACAAATCGAAATATTAATGGAAGATTTAATTATACCAAGGTTAGAAAAAGATGAGGTTCAATAATTATTAGCTAAAGTAGGAAGAGAAGAGAGAAAAAATGGTGATATACAAACAGACAATGGGGTAGTCTCAAGGAATATACATTCCTGTGGAAGTTGGTAGAGAATAAAGTGATAATGATGAAGATAGTTTTGCTTTACATTTATTTTTAAAGGGAGGGTGGTACTAGCATCATGGCAGAAAGCTGTGGTGATTATATTACACAAAGGGGGTACATTCCCTTCAAATTTAGCTTCATGTAAACCCATTTAAATTTTAAGCCATGATTGCAAAGCATTTATGTCTATAGTAGCTAAGAAAATAGCAAAGGTGTTGCCAAAAGTGATAGATATGGATCAGTGCAGTGTTTTGGAGGGAAGGCAAACATTTGATGACATTAATAAAACAATGATGATCTAGGCAGAAGCAGAATATAAGAAAATGCCACTATTGGTGGTGGGTCTTGATACAGAGAGAACATTTATAGAGTAATTGTGGACTGAGTAGGGCACTGACAGCATTTGCATTCCATGATAAAATAATATGGTTAATTAGGAGGATATATTAAGGTTTGGAAGCAAGAATTAAGGTGGGATGGTTCTTCTCTGACAAACTGTATTTGAACAGATGAACAAGGCAGGCGGGTCTTCTTTCTACCTTGTTATTTGCTTTATATTTTGAGTCATTGACAAAGAAAATAATGGACTATCAAATTCTAGGATATCAATGGTTTTGTATGGTAATCAAGAAAAATTACATTTATTTGAAGATGATATTATTTTGTACTTGACTAATACAGAAAAAAACATGTCAGTGTTTCTGGATTATTTTGAGACTGTTTCAAGTCTTTTCAAGGTTATAAAAATACAGACTTTAAGAAGTTAAAATAACTGAAGGTGGAATTAGCAGAAAAAAAAGATGCAAGTGACAGAAATAAATGTAATTAGTGGGAGCAAAATAATGTTCGGTAGGAAGAGGATTGAGGTATAAGGGAAGGCAGAAATTGAGTAATTTATGTGATGTTGGTGTGAAAAATAATTGTTAAAAAGAAATTTAACATGCATAGTACATTAAAATTATGAAAAATGTCTCTGTGGTTTGTTTTATTTTCTATTAATGTTTGTGAAGCTATGCAATTGTTTAATATGTGAAGAGTTAAGGTATTTAAAAAAGGTTTTGGACAAAGAAAGTATTTTAGATGTAATCCTCTCTATGTTCTAGCTGACTAGGTGAATGTAAAGCAATTTAAATTTGTAGACTTTATAATGTCACTCCTGACTTAAAATTAGTGTACAACAGTTGCAAATATATTTAAGGTATATTATTTTAGGCCTATTATTTTATTCTTTTTTATTATTATTTTTTTATTATTATTTTACTTTAACTGTCTAGTGAACCAGTAATTGTTGATTTTCAGTTTAATTTTTGATAACTGCAGCTGTTAGTCTGCAAATCAGTGTTTGGTATAGTCAAAATCAGCTGATTATACAGTGGTTCAGATATGTAGACCTTGCTGATTTAGTTTCTGAATTATGGTAAGTATACAACATATAGAAGAAGTGTAATACATGTCAGCTAAATCTTTTATATTTTACTCTTTTATCTTTTGATGTTAATTAAGTCTGAGCATATTCTTTATTTTTACTTTTGAATTTGGATTTACAGTAAAAGTTAACCTTATCATGTCCTTGTTGAAAAATCATCTGTTTCATTTTTAGTTTCACATTATAATTTATGAAGTGAAGTTTAAGGTAAAAGTTACCTTATTTTTTGTGTCAAACATTTGAAAAGAACTAGGAGCAAATTACTTGATTTTTAAAAAATGGTGAATTTGGAGAGTATTGTATGCAGGTCTCCTCATTTAAATGGGATGCTCCTGGTGCAAATATTTGTCCTTAAATAGGGTGTTTAGCTAAATTAAGCAACGGTTGATTGCCATCTTCTTTTACATACTTAGAACTTGACACTACTTGTTTGGCATTTGTTAAGCAGATCTATATTGTGAGAGATTTATAAAGTAAAAAAGAGGAAGAAATGAGAACTGCAAACTGGTCAATAATGGGGGTGAGGGTACAATTGTAGTGTTCTGCATGTGGTGTAGTGTTTTGGCTCAAACTTTTGTGAAGGCACAAGATGTGAGGTTTATGAAAGAGTGGGAGAGCTTCAGTTGAAAATATTGGAGTCAGAGGGAATGGTGTATTGGCTAGGCAGGTGAGAAAGGGTTATTTGCACTTAAAATATAAGGGCTTAAAACATCATGAGACAGTATAGCTAGTCTTCTAAAGATACTTACCAAGAAATAGCCTAGTAAGTACCTATGAAGCTATGAAATCTATGAATCAGACAGAGAGGCATGAGACAACTGCAGTCCCTTAGATAGGAAGGGGTGGGAAAAGACAACTGATGAAAGGAAGAGGAGAGGAAGATACAGGCAAAGGATGTTACAGGACTGCAGACAAGTGAGGTAGAGAGGAAAAGAGTGAGGCAGCCACATGAACGAAGTCCAAAGAAGGAATGCAATGACCAAGGACTGATGTAGAAAACAATGAGAGCTAATGATGCGAAGACATGGCTAGATGTGTTGATGGATGGGATAAAACTGGGCAGAGTGGGACACTCAAACAGAATGGACAAGAAGCATAAAGCCAAGGCACTGGGTAGGATTTATATGTTGAATACAAGTGGAATGGTAAAAGTATTAAATGCGGTAAGGAAGGCAGTCAGGACAGAGTGGGAGGTTGTGGAACTGTGCAGGGAAAAGTAACTGATGGGGGTGATAACAAAGGGCAAAAAGTGAAGGAAGTGAGAGCTGGTATAGCATCAAAGAAGGTTGCTTTGTTGACTGATCACTAAGTGATTAAAGGGATTAACAGTTTGGCAAAAGAGACAGGAAAGAGAAGATTACATTAAAGTAGTCCTTGGGGTTAGACTTAGGAAGATAGAAGTTGTGTTGACCAAGATGGGCACTAAGGGAGAGTAGTGGATGCATGTTGTTAGAATTCTAAGAAATATTACATGTGCCAGCAAGCATCTTGCTAATGGTAGAATGGTTTCGGGAGCATGACTATCACACTTAGTAAGGGAGAAAGATGGAAAACTGGCAGGAGGGTAGGAGAGATGACCTGAAAACTAGATTGCCTATATGCCATGGGTAGTTTTCCTTTTACCACAGGAGGAATAGTGGGTAGAAGCTGGGATGAAAACATGAAATCTGGTTATCTTACCTTTAAAGTAATATGCAGTCAGGGAGGGTGGTATCATGAAACTAGAAGACTGATAATAGGCAGAATACAGAAGGAAAAAAAAACAGGCACAGAATTTAGCAGGGCAGACAAGGATGTCAGAGATCATGGATAGGTATCATGCTATTCAGTGCAAAGAACATTTTTGGGGAGCATGTAAAATCTGTTAGCAGTAATAAAAGCAGGGCAGGGTGAACACTGCTGGTGGACAATGACAAAATGGTGTGAGGCATGGATGTGTTTGGGCATAGATTGTTCTGGAATTTGTGAGAGGGAAGGGGTGGAAGCAGAGTATACATTTTCATAATGGAGAGCATCAGATGTGTGGTCAAAAAGGAGGAGGACACAGCACCATGAAAAGAGCAGGGAAGTTGGCAGAGTTAAATGTAGGCATGCATCCTGGTGGTTAAAGTAAAAGAAAGGGGAACTGCTGGTTAATCAAAACAGTGTAGTGGATCCACACATGTAAAGGAAGGATTATGAGAGTTTGCGGGAAAATAATGTGTGGAGTGGGGGTAGGATGAATAGGATTAGATCCATGCGGTATCCGATTGAAGACAAGATTGGGAGTTTCTGAGATCTTTCTCATAATGAGAGGTAGGGTCTAACTAGTTTAATGGAGTTAGAGCTGCAGAGTGAGTTGGAGACAGCACTGGTATATTTTCTTTCCTTATAAATTCTTAAATCATTGGCATATTGACTGATCTTAAATGAGGTGAGTTCAGAGAGACTATTAATAAAAAATGAGAAAAGATCGGCCATGTCTTGATCTCTTGGTACACTGGACATTAGTGAGGTGATATCTGAGCTTATGGCTCTAAAATGTAAAGAAACAGTGGGATCAGTAACTACCTGTAAAATTAAGGATAACATGAGAGAAACTAAGATGTGATAGCGTAAAGGGTAGGGTATGTTCCACTTGATCAAAGGCTAGAAAACCTTCACCTGTCAATAAACCTTTGCTCATACAAGATAATACTTTAGAGAAAATACAAAGATGAAGACTGGTGTGGAGCTTTAAGGTGAGATGGGGAGACTGTATTACTATGCTAGAGTCAAGAAAAATGAGTCAGTGGAAGAGTAATCAGGTTCCTGAACAAAGGCTTCAGGTAGAAGCAAAATGAAGGAGAGAAGGACAGTATGGCAATAAATGAATGTTAGAAGAGACTATGGCAAAAAACAGATCATTTAAAAAAAAAAGAAAGGAAGAGATATACAGGAGGCACAATTCAAAGAAGTAAGCAGAAGGGGAATGAGAGGGATGAAGGTTGCATAAGTACAAACTGAAAAATATTTGGCAAAAGAAGCAAAAAAGGAAACTTTTTTGTAGAAGAATGGAGGAAGAGGAGCAGACGTCCACGTTAAGCAAACAAGGTATGGAGATTAACAAAGACATGACAAAAGAAAGGCATTGAATGAACACTTCACTCTTCACACAGGAAGGTAAGGGGGGTTGCATGCTGGTATAAAGTTAGGGCATAATGAGCAGATCAGTGCACCGATACCAGGGAGAGAAGAGAGGTTGAAAGGGGAAACATCCCCTCTAAGAGAAGATAAAGCACATAGAGCAGATGGACTACCTCACAGTGTACTCATGAATCTGGTTAGAGTGCTTTTTGATCCCTCTGATGGAGATCTTCAACAGGTCAATGTCCAGTGCAGATGACCAGAGCGACAGGAGACAAGTGCTTGAACAAAGGGAAGAGCAAAACAATCCAGGAAACTGCAAGTCTGATAACCTAACTACAGTGGAAAAAAGTTAAGAAGAGAAAAGGTACTTGCATTCCTAGAAGACAGCATTCTATATAGCAGCCATGCTTTCATAGCCAGAAAGATTTTTCAGTTAAACCAAATCGAATTGTATGACTAGGTTATGTAAATGTGATGGGAGTACCTGAATAAGTGATCAAACTGTACTTCACTAAAGAACTTAACTCATCCTTTCATAGTTTGCTGTTAGAAAGAAAATTAAATAGTTTTAAGACAGGACTAAGACTGATTAGTTGTATTTATTTAAGGTTGAAGGGTGGAACAGATAAAGTTGTTGTGAAAGAGATACTGTTGAAAAGAATGATGTTAAGACTAAAGATTGATGTCCTATAAGTACTGTTAGGAGGAGGTCTTGGGTCCAATGCTCTTTATTATGTTAGTTTCAGATGTATCTGTGAAAATGTAGAACACGAGCAACCTCTTTAATAAAGGCACAGTAAGAGATGCATTTTGGAGGATGGGAAGGATAGTTTTAGGATGGACTTCATTAGTAGAAAGCTGCAATTGAAGCTCATTGCAAAAATGTAAAATACTGGTCTTTGTGCTAAACAATGCAAATATAAAGTATCAGATGACAGGGGTGGAACTCAGAGGAGAATGATCTGGACGTATAGACATATGTAGTGGCACATCAACAAAACAGATTTAAATTGAAATTTGAGATAGCTCAACAGTTATAAAGATAATGACAGGTGAAATTTCAGCATTGTATTAACAGTCCCTAAGAATTATCTAAACATTTATCATAACTTAATATATTTTTTCACAAATTTCCAATGACTTAGATACATTCCACTCTATGTATTACCTTGGGTCTAGGACTATTCACTAAAAGCACATTTCACTGAAAGTCAAATGACTGTGCACAAATTACTGAAAGCTCAATTCACTGAAAACTCAATTCACTGAAACACATTTCACTGAAAGTTATATATGGCCTTTTCCCCACTGTTGTGCGACCTTGGAGTTAGTATATATAGTAAGGGGTGTGTGTGTGGGGCACTGCCCCCCAAATCGGGGGGCGTGGGGGTCATAGCCCCCCTCATATTTTGGATATATATTAAGTTCAGAAAAGAGTAATTTATTGCAATTGCAAGTATCCATGTATATAGTTCAAAATATTTAAAATAGTAATGCCCTCCACACCCTCCCTTACTATATATACTAACTCCAGGGTCACGCAACAGTGGGGAAGAGGCCATATATAACTTTCAGTGAAATGTGTTTCAGTGAATTGAGCTTTTAGTGAATAGTCCCAGATCCATTACCTTACATTAAGTTGAATCTACCTCATTTTCTGTTGTAAATTCCAAGTGGCATTCTCATTGTAAGTAACAGGCAAGTACTTTCCTATTTAGCGGCTCTTGTTGTTCCTCCCCTTATCTTATCAGCAGAGACCTTAGCTCATTAATTGTAGGAGGATCTTTATTTTTCAATCTCATAGGGGCAGTCTTCTTTCCTAACAATAACATTTTCCACTTCAGAAGGACTTTGCTTTCACAGCCCACATCTTCAGTAGAAATTATCTTTGTTAAGATGTATTTGTGCTAACATGACTGGGCTATAAAATATATTTATGCAAATATTTCCTAGCCAAGACCTTTCACTTCATTGGCTTTAATACCATCTCAGGCATCTTACAAACTCTTGTCTATCTCCTTATCCTCAGTTTCTTCTACTTGTGTACTAGCCCACATATTTTATTTTAGTCATAGTATCCTGAGATTCCTTTTTGTACAACCACCACTACTGCCTTTTCTATACTGTCTGCCTCCTTAAACTGTAGGCACCAACAAAAAGTTGCTTGCCAATTTTCCTGAGCTGTGTTATACAGTTGGGTTTTGTGCAGTTGTAGTTTTAAGGCTTGGAATGACAAGTTAAATTACTGTTCTGCTTCAGACTAGTTTAATATTTGTTCCAAATAAATACGTTTTGTCCTTAAGCTTTGCCAGGTCCCATAGGAAACCTGTCTGCTCTGTTATTGAACCTATGCCAAATCAGTGAGAAATCCTGATTCCTAGCTTTATCTCTTCTTGCCTGAAATAATTAGTCCACTTCCCAAGTTACTGAATCCAAGAGTGCAGAGAACTCTTAAGGATTCCTCCAACCCATGTGACCACTATCAGATCTAGACTACCCATCCATCCATGATCCATCCACAACCCCTTTTTGCCATTTTGCTCATGGGGTCAGGGAGTCACTTTAACAGTGACAGACATCTAGAACCAAGGTTTACACTTCCACGTGGCTAGCCCTGCCATGGCTGTTGTTTCATACAACACATTCACACACACAAACTCACACCTGTGATCAACTTAGAGTGTTCAGTCCACCTAGTGCATGTCTTTGAAATGTGGGAGAAAACCAGAGCACCTGGAAGAAACACATCCGAACATGAGGAGGACATGCAGACTCCACACAGAAGGCATGACAGCTGAGAACTGAACAGGAGAACCTCTTGCTATGAGGCAGCAACACTATCTGCTGTGCCACCCATGAATCTGTACTACTACAAATCTGGACTACTTATCCTCATGCTTTTTCTGTTTTTATTATCCTTTTTCAGCTGGGCCTGCAATCATTACAATAACACCTTTCCTAAGTTGATACCTGAACTGCCTTAATACTCAATTCAATATATTAAAGAATCTGGGACTCCCAACCTTCTCATTCACTTTGGAAAACATAATTGATTCCATCCTACTCTAGGTCTCTCTCTCACCCAAACTGGGTCCATAATCCATTGCTTCACTTTATTCAAAATCTTCCTGTTGGGTAAGACCAGGATTGCCCCATATATAACAACTGTGGCAATATCTGCCAGTGGATGACTTGTATATGCTGATCTAAATCTAACCCTAAATTTGACTATTTCTGCAAATGTATTTGTATCTAATCCAATATCTTCCTATATAAATGTTTCTCAAATTCCTCACATGTAGGCATTAGCCACATACCTAACCATTTCATTGCACCTGTTGAACTAACAAATTGGAACTCTCTATTTCCTAAACATTTTCCACATTTTTATTAATTGCTCTTGATTTATTCTTGTTAACATTGTATCTCAATACCCTTCCAAACTCATTAAGAATATCAAAACTCTTCAGTAATCTTTCTTGGCGTTTCCTAAAATCATATTGTCTACATGTAAGGCTATTTTTAACTTTACCCACCCTGCCTTGAAAAGTTGAGCACCTTATCACTGTCACTAAGGGCTCTAAGAATTTAAACAAAATAGTTAAAAAGGGAATCCCTGTCTAATTCTTCTTGAGAGACTAAAACAATCTGATAGTGATCCCATGCCTGTTGTCTGATAAAGTGTTTGTATTAAGCAGACAAAGGGATAGGGGAACAAAACTTTACTAACACCTGCAACAAATAACCCTGTTAAATGCCTTCTCCACATTAAATGAAACAACAGCCAGTGAGAGCTCCTGCTTATTTGCATCCTGAATTACTAACAATGCTCTAAGTATGTTTTCAAAAGTTTTGCTACCTTCATAAAACCCCATTAGCATCTGTGAATGAATTTTGCAATGATTTCAACTACATTGTTTGGCAGAAGAAAAATAAACATCTTAAAATTAAATTATGCTTTAAAATCAAAATGGAATGTTAGGAGGTCTCTTCCAAAGGAACTCTACTTAGAAATAACTGCTACTACTGCCTGCTTCCAGAATTGCACAATAGCTTTTGGAGTTCTTAGAAGTTTTGTAGAAAATATTTAATCTTATTTTAACTCTTTACCCCCATTTCCATGCTGCGATAGGTATGTCACTCCCTGATTTATTTTCTTTTTTTTTTTTTTTGCTTGAAAATTGCTTCTTTTATCTGTTCCATTGTGACCTCCTGGTCTAACAATTCAATTTGTTGAACTGAATGTCCAGGAAAAGACTCATTTATTAAGAAACTATACAGACCTCTATAGCTTCCCCTCTGAAGCCCAGTCAAATACAATGTCTCATAATATTGTCTGAATCTTTTCAGAATCTGACTATCCCCTCAATATATAATTTGTTTATTTTTATTTATTTATCCTTTGACAGGGTTAGTCCTACCAGGCTAGTGGCCTTTTTCAGGGGAGACCTGAGGTGGTATTTCTAGTACTAGAAAGAAATTCCCCTGCTCTTCTGTTGCTGTTTTGTATTACAGCCACTAGGTGATGTAAGTGGACTACTACTGACTTGGTTGTGAGCAATCCAAGACAAGATGGAAGAGGCCATGAGAGATAGAGCAGTGTGTGTTTCAGAAAGCTGGTCAAGAAGTGACTGAAACTTTGTTGAAAATGAGGAAATTACTGCAATGAAAACTTTTTCTTATCTGTTTGTAGAGAAAGAAGTACATGATATAAAAAAGATGTTTGATGAAAGAAATGTAAGGGCTGTGGGGATGGGAAGTGTTAGTAACATTAAATATGATAGAAAAGGCTGTAGCTTGTTCAAAATGTAATAAGTGTTAATAGAAAAACAGGGACTGAGAGATACTGCAACTTTTTTGAGGTGGGGTGGAGATGAAAGGCATTTGGTACAGGACTGTGAAAAAATAAGAATCAGGCAATGCAGAGAGTGGGTATATATAAGTAAAATTGTGAACCCAATTGTAGTAAATGTGTTATAGGACAAGAAATAGCTGAAGACAATGCTGAAGTAATAGATGGATAGAACTGAGGATTTGTTGGGAAACAAGATTATATGGTCTGTAGGAAATGAAGACTGTTAATGTATATGGTTATGATAAGAAATTAAATTATTAGATGTTATTGTATTAATATCAGCAGAAGCATAGCTGGCTCAGCTAGCACCCTGTACTGGTACCATGAACCAGTGCCCCACCCCATCAGCTCTTCAAGTGGAGAAAATAAAAAAAGTAGCACTCTGTGTGAAGTCTAAATTGCATCAATAGTTGCTATAGTTTGTACCCGGCCTTCATAGAGCACTACGGAGCTCAGGGTTTAGTTAAACATTAAAACCAGAACAAATTTGCTTAGAAACTCCAACGGAGTTGGAGTTTTTATGCAATAAATTGTTATTTCCTCCTAAGATTGGGTGTTTTACTTGTGGAACTGTGAGTACTGCTGGCCCTCCGTTGGAGTTTCTAAGCGAATTTGTTCTGGTTTTAGTGACGTTTTATTCGCTTTTCATCTCATTTTCTTGAGTTTTAGTTAAACATTCTTTCTTATAAACTGTAGCAAACTGCTTGCTACAAATGTAACAAACAGTTGATACAGTTTATAACTTACCTGCATGGGGCACTACAACACTCAGGTTTTAGTTAAAAAATGTTTTTCTTTCTTATCTGTAGCAAACTGCTTGCTACAATGTTCCTGTTGCTATAGTTTAGACCACTCATGGAGTGCTGTTGTACTCAGGTTTGATAGTAAATGCTATACCAGCTTTTAAAGGTCAGTATTGCATTAAAGAAAGCTGATCATACCCCCAACACTTTGCACCCAGGGCAGTTGCCCTCTTGCCCCAGCCTAGCTACATTACTGAATATCAGGTAGGATGGTGACGTGTGATATATGAAAAAGAGAAAGATGTCTAAGATTGTTTGCAATGTACGCATACACAACTATGACAGTCAGGAAAAATATGTTTAAGAACTTGAAAAATATGGTTTGGTTAATGTGTTTATTCGTATGATAGGAGACTTTAACTGTAATTTAAGGAAGAAAAAGGGAAAGGAACACAAGATGTGTAAGTACTGCATGATATTATAAAATGTGGAAGATTCTAGGTAGGAAAATAATGAATTTATCAAAGAAGAATATTTAAAATAGAGATTATATAACAGGTTCTAATAGACCGGAAGGAATTGCTGAGTTTTCTGATCACAGAGCTGAGTGGATAAAAATAGGTGAGAATAAAGATATAATAAAAGACTGAAAAGGAATAAAAAAGTTAATTGGTGAAATTAGTAAGACAAATGAAATGAAGATGGAGAGTAAGAAATCATAGGAAGAAAGTATGACAGTGTGGGAATTTTATGAAAATTGGTCTGAATGGCAGGTAGTGCTTAAAGAAAAGTATGAGAATTTTTTAAAAATAGTAGAAAACAGAATATCAAAGAAAGAAATTGATAAATGGGATAAAATATTTGTTACAAACTAGGTACTATGGAAGAGGTATGAAGGACTATCATATAACAAAAACAGAAGGGATGAAGATGCATTTGTAGAAATAAGAAAATGATTGTGGGAAAAAAACATGGGGGAGGTAGGTAGAAATTAAGGAAATGGTAATGGAAGAAATAAGTACAAAAACTGGGCTGTATTAGTGATGAAGAAATTCTGAAAATTGAATAAATAGGATAGATATGGGGTGCAAAACATCTATATTTAAATAAAGCAACCCCTGCTTTTTTTGATAGGTGCCTTGGGATCTTTTAAAGCTACCTGAGCTGCCACCAACTGAGGTTCATGGGATGCCAGTTTAAAATCTCATCCAAATGAAAAAATCACTCAGAAGTACAGGACCCCTCCCCCAGTACTGCACTGCATTGTTAGCAATCTAGTCACCTACAGTGACAATAGAACCCACAACCTTCTGCTCTTCCAGTACTAAAGAGGTGTGTGCCACCTGTTGTGCCACAGGCACTTCTTGATTATCCCTTCCTATCTTAAATATTGCTCTTACTCTTTTTCATCCTAAGTCGAGTGGCTAATATTTTCAGGGAACCAAGGTTGTTTGAACATGACATCTCCATAATCATAATCATTTATTCTCATGTATTCCTTCTTTTCTACTTGTTCTGTCAGTTGAGACAGCCTTATCTCTCCCCCTCATCCATTTTAGCCCTCCTCAGTTGTGGACTCCATATCTCTTGCAACTCTCTTTATTTTTATTTCATACCTGCTTTTGTCTGTATTCTGACAGCTCTTTCAGCAATACATTTCATATTGTCATTTTCCTGTAGTCGTAAACCTCCATGGTCCAATCTTCCTTCAGCTGCGACATATCTAGGACCTGTTCCTTTACCCAGTATTTAAAAATGAGGCTATCCATCCTATATGTTGGAAAATGCCAGTTTAAATTTTATGGTTAATTAAGACTGAATGACAGCTCAGATCTAACTGGAGCAGGATCCTGTATCATAAATGGACCGCTCCACTGTAACCATTATTTTATCCAGGTGTATCCCTTTGTCTCAGTCTTGGGCAGCCTATAACTTTGGTCATCATATTTGTTTAACTTCTGACCTGGTAAAATCCGTATTCCAGTCTCCTGCAACTATTAGCAAACCCTTGAGATAAAACATCATCAGTTTAATCTAATTTAACTTAGCTTTTGGAGGGATGTAAACAAAGACAAATATTATCATTTGGCCCATTACTAATCCCTTCCAGCCTGCTAAACATCCATCTGTATCATGAAAAGCCCTTAACTCCTGAGGTGGAATAGTCTTACCAAGAGGGACAATTATCACCTTCTCTCTCACTCCTCTACTACTTGAATGTGCTATTAATCCATATCCCCTTCTTACTGGTTTCTCATGCACCAGACTTTTCAAATATTTCTAGAATTAGCAGGATCTTTGCAACTTCTCTCTACAAAACCCTTCCCTGTTTAACTAAGCATGTAAGCCCAGTAACTTTTCATGTTAATATTGCTAATTTCCCTTTTCCACAAAACTGGTATCATCTCGTAATCCTGTCTTTAATTTACTTATGCTCCTCTTGAGTTGACTAGCATCCCACTTTATCTACACCACCTCAGGTCTTCCCTGACTAGAGATCACTAGCCGAGTTAGACTAACCCAGTCAACAAAGAATAAGTAAATATATAAAAAACAAATCTCATTAGTGAATTCATCCCACCTCAATAGTGAAAAACATCTTACAGCACACACACAAAAGAAAAAAATAGCAAAATGTCATAACAATATACACCATATACAGAGTTGATTCTGCTTCCCAGGCAAGGGTGATTGCCTCATTCAGCCTAGACCATGTCCACTCTCCCCTCCAGCAGGGTGAATGTTTTGAAATAAACAAACTAGAGACATGCAGTTCCCCTCCCCATCTATCCATCCATACATACATCCACATCCACTTTTTCCCCCATTTCTCTCATCCAAAGTTCAGAATTCCATATTCCTTTTCAAACGTGTGTGTTATAACAACAATGCTATCCTAAGACTCTATCAAAGTTCTTACCCTCATACATTTCTCCTGCATCCCTTTCTTATTACTGGGTAGCCAGCTAGCAGATTAGCATAACCTAAAGGAAACTATTGAATTATCCAATTACCCACTCAACTCATTTATCACACCTGATGCAGCTGGTCACACATACTTATCAGGAAGTTTAAATAGGTGAACATTAGATACAAGTACCTGCAACCCTAAGATAGAACAAATATGAAGTAACAACACTAGTTCATACTTCTTAGCAGTTCATAGGTTCATAGGTTCATAGGTTCATACTAGGCTATCTGCCCAAGGGCATTTATAAGCCTAGCCCATAGTTATGTGGCTTTCGCCACCCCTTTAGTTTGAATAAAAACTATGCCTATCATTTTGCTGTGCCTCTGTCAAGCAGTGACACTGAAGTAATCCCTGGGGTATATCTGCAATCTCCCATCCATTGGTCAAGATTCCTCTTGAACAAGGCCAGAGAGGTGCTCTGCCTCACATGTACCGGGATTTTGTTCCACAGCATAGGGAGTCTCTGGGTGATGAATCTGTCCCTCCAGCACGTTCTGTTTATAACCGTGTCAAGGTTTAAGTCTCCCGCCCTTGTGGTTCTGAGGGATCTAGATTTTTTGAGGTGAAGCATATTCATCAAATCTGGGTTTGACATGGCCTTATATGTCAGGCACAGGTCACCTCTGAGCAAGCGGTATGAGACTGAATAGAGCTGGAGTTCTTTCAGTCGGGCAGCATAAGAAATATTTTTGAGACCCTTTATCCTTTTGGTGAGGAACTTTTGGGGCCTTTCAAGCTGCAGCAGGTGTCTGGTCAGATACATTCCGAATGGGGCATTGTACTCAATCATAGGTCTAATGAGTGATGAGTACAGGGGGACGATGACCTCCCTTGATCTAGATGTGAATCCCTTCATGATAAGGTGGGCGATATAGAAGGTTGTGAATGTATTTCCTCTAGCAGCATTATGGAGTAAGGGACAAACAGATTTCTATCACTTGAGTACAGAGAATTACAGTATGTCTGTATTGCTGATTTTATATGCCCACTCTGCAACCTGCAGGCCAGACACATTTGCTAATCAATGTGTCTCCACTACTACTGTGAGTGAATTCTTGTCTACTCCTCTTCCTACAAAAATCTATGTTTTATGTCTGGGTCTAACCCCATTATTAAACAGATCAGCCCCCTAACTGACTGGTATAGTCTGCTTTCCCTCCCTTCAGTTATACAAGTGCTTATGTGCACTGTCTCGGCCTCCCTTTGTGAACCGTGCACACTACTTCAAAATTCCTCTGATACTTTGCATCACTCCATCATGTAACCTGTGGAGAAAGGAAAGCATTATACAGTAAAAAAAATTACAGTCCTTCCTCCACTTCTCCCATCTTTTTAAAGAAAAAAAATCATGAATAATGCTAAACTGCTTAGTAATAGTCTCTGACTTCATCTTTTGTTAAATTGTATATGCCCCCTTCACCTATAACTCTGCTGACATTTAGAACCAACTTATAGATTTTAAAATGTGCCCACACACTCATAAACCCACAACATATGAACCTTTTTCAGCTCTCCACCTTTTGACCAATTGCTATACTTTCCCCTGTCTCTAAAACTCTTGAAAAATGCATACAAAAACAACTATTAGGCTATCTCCTGAAAAACAACATCCTCTCCCCAACCCAACATGGGTTCCACCCAGGTCATAGTACCTACACTGCTCGAATCTCCTTCTTAGACACAGTTAACAAAGCTAGGAACTCAGGATACATTGTGTCCACTCTCTTCTTAGATCTGTCTAAAGCATTTGATATGATCTCTCATTCAATCCTCATCTCTCAGCTCAACAATATAGGACTTTCTCCATAGTCTCTTGGCTGGTTCAAAAGCTCTCTCTCCAACAGATAGCATGCCATTAAATGGCAAAATTCCATTTCCCCTTTCCTTCACAACCCTACAGGCATTCCTTAAGGTTCAGTTTTAGGCCCCTTGTTTTCAATATCTTTATTAACAATCTACACCAAGCTATCCGCGGTGGTGCAGCGGTAGCATTGTTGCCTCACAGCAAGAGGTTCTCCCATTCGATTCTGGAGTGCGGGGAGTGTCTTCTCTGTGGAGTCTGCATGTCTTCCCACAGTTTGGTGGGTGTTTGAAAGACATGTGTAAATGAGCGTGCCTTCGCTGAAGGTTGAATGTCAAGCTGGCATCTCGGCGTTCGTGAAAATCTACTTCCAATCATTAGAGGACCAGAGTTCCGCTGTGGCGACACCTAACCTGGAAAAGCCAAAAGACAACAACAACAACAACAACAACCAAGCTATCCTGTATGGCTCCCTTGTCCAGCATGCAGACGACTCTACCATAGTCTGTTCTGCACCCACCTTAAATACACTTCAGCAAAACACTCAAGCAGATTTTTCCACAGTAGAAACATTGCTCCATAATAATTACCTTTCCTTAAATCCAAAAAAAAAAAAAACTTATGATTTTTACACCTAAGAGACAAACCCTTATAAACAAAGCTGAAGTCAACATATTCTCCCTTAACTCTACAAAAATCAATCTAGTAACCCACACTAAACTGTTAGGAGTAATAATTGGTGAAAACCTCAAATCTGATTTGCATATCCAAAACAATATTAGAAAGTCTCATACAAAAATTAGGGTTACTCTATAGACATAATAAGTTCCTTTCCCTCCATACTAAAGAATGTTAGCAACATCATACCTACTTCCATCTCTAACTTATGGTGCACCTTTATTTACTAACTTACAGTGCTCCTTGCAATCTAAATTAGAAACTTGCTATAATAAAATAACTAAATTTACTACAAACAGCTGCCATAACACCCACCACTGCACTACCCTAAAAAAATGCACTAATTAGAACTCCCCCACTACCTATTACTCCTGCAGCTGTCAACTGCTCATAAATTTATCTATAAACTACAAGACTGCCCTGCGCTCAACTCACTTCTCACCCTTTATAACCCTACAAAACCCCTGCAATCTGAACAACAGTTTAGTTGCTGTCTACAAACATCCGCTTGCAGCAGAACCCCAGCAATTTTAAAACTGCCCTTCAAAACCATCTCCTCTCTAACTGGATCTGTAACTGCTCAACCCCCTCTCCCAATATTACTTCTGTTCCTTTCTACCCAGCTTAAGTCTGCATAATAATTCTTCATCTTCCTACTGAAGCCTATAAAACATCTACTTCTCCTTCACCCCTTCTTACACTGCATTTATACCCTACAGCTATATACACATTACAACTTCCCCACTATATTCTACTCTTAGTATGCATGCATACCCTGCAGTTCACAATTTGTAATATACATTAAACATGAGACCTGGCTAGCCACCTCAATCATTGTTGAAATTTTAATATTACTTTTACCTACTATGTATAATTTCTCATGTCATTTATATTTTATTTTGTACTATTTTTTCAACCCTCATTTGTATTTTTTTGTATTTTTTTTTGTTATTGTTTCAACTCTCAGTTTTTGATATGTTCATTTGTAATGTATGTTTTTAAACTGTTATTTTTTTTAAACCTGGACCTTTTCTCCCTGGGCCTCCACTGAAAATGGGCTTTCACTGGTCCAGTGGACCTTCCCGGTAATCAAATGCCAATAAATAAATAATAAAATAAATTTTCAGGCAGTTTTTCCTTTCCCTAGATAAACCTAATCTTCAGAGGCTTAACAAGAGAAACAGTGAAGAAGTTAAGTATGTCTGTTTGAAAGACCTGTGCAGTGTGTGTGTGTGTGTGTGTGTGTGTGTGTGTGTGTGTGTGTGTGTGTGTGTGTGTGTATTATTTATTTAATTTATCCTTTGGTAGCCATGAAAGTCTGACTCAGTCAATTACCGATTTTCAGCAGAGGCCTGGTGAGAAAACCTCCATAACAGATTCAAAAACATTTAAACAATAGATATTAATATTAATTATTATTATTATTAATAATTATTGATATTAATAAGTACATACATGGGGAGAAAAGCCCTGTAACAGAAAATATTTTACAATGAGATAATGAGTAATTATATACATGGGGAGAAAGGCTCCAGAGACACACACAAAAACATTTTTCAATAGCTGATAAGTAATAATATACAAGGGAAGAAAAGCCTCAGAACAGATAAAATACTTTTAAAATAGATTGGGGTGTACCTTGTATTTAGGGGATAAGAGCCCCCACAACAGATTAAATACATTTACAGAATATTGCTAGGAGAAATTGTGATCAAGAATACAATACTTACAGCAAGTAGCAAGACACTTTATAGAAGTGGAACACCTGTGTTAAGTAAAGTAATGTATAGTTATTCAAAACATTGCCTCTATTTCTAATAATATATGGAAGTGAGAAATAAAAGTATTCTGCTGTCAAAATAAAGCAATAGAATGAGAGGAGGAGAAATACTGTGCAGGAGGGAAAATTAAGAAAGAGAGACAGTTGATTAGTATTAGAGAGATGAGAATGTTATGGAAGGACACTCTCGAGGAAATAAATAGTAGTAGGTGTTGGCTGAAAAGGAGCAGAGCATACATTAGTAGTGTGGTATCATTAAAATAAGAGCGGCTTTTGATGTTAGACCATTACTGCTTGCTACAGTATGGAAGTGTTAGTGATTCAGTGTGAAAGCATAGTTATGGCTCAATTTGACTAGGAAGGATGGTGCAACTGGTAGGGAGCAGAGCTCTTCCATACTGGTTAGAGCCAAGTTCACGGTTTTCTCCCCTAGTTGGGATGTGGAGTAGCTGTCTCAGAGTTTGTATTTATGAGTCCATACACCTCTGGACATATATGTTTTGGGAAGTTACCCCTCTTTCAACTGGAAAACTTGCAAGTCCTCCAGGTGAATGGTGTTTGGCTAAATGCTTAAGACTTCCAAATTCCAAAGTATAGGCCACAATGGGAATAAAGCAGATCTTATATTCTGAGCATCTCTGTAATATAGATCACCTATCTCTTCTATGTAGTTGCTCCTAGAGTAATTTGGCTCACTCATGCAGAACTGTATACTTTTTTGAAGACTGGAAAGAACAGGTGCAGAAATCCTCTGTTCCTCTGTGGAGGAGTCTTAATGATTGGATAAAACTGACTCGTCCTGGATCACCATCCAGAGTTGTGAACTGTTTTGCAGTAATTAAAGAAATATAACTTTATACCTTTTAATTTACATAGGCATTGGACTGGGACAAAAGCTGTTATCCTTCTTTGGGTAACAACTGAGTAGTTCTGATGCATGAAGACAACTTGGCCCACCTTTGGCTTCTAACCTTGTGTTAATACCTATTCTTTTAGCTCATAGTTATTATAGGTTGATGGCTTTGATGCAGGACTGTTGATCAGAGGAAAGCACTCCAGTCAGCTCACTCAATTTTAATTTTATCTTCTGGGATTTTAGTTCATTCTGCCAGTCACTGCCTTAACAATTGACAGTCCCTGGTTTATGGGATTTCCACTGCTCCCAGTATCTGCTTATTTTTTCTTCTAACCCTGTTCTCATGGTTATTCAACACTACACCTATTAGTTCCATGTTGGCCTGTGCTGATGCTGTTTTTGCTTTCAAAACCTGATTCTCTTACACTAATCTTTGTAACTTATAGGTTCATAGGTAGGTACTAGGCTATCTGCCCGAAGGCATTTATAAGCCTAGCCGGAAAGTGTTGGCTTTCACCGCCCCCTTAGATTAGTTCCCTGTGCCTCTGTCCAGCAGAGCCATTGAAGTGATTCCTGGGGTAAACTTTCTGTTTCCCATCCACTCATCAAGGTTTCTCTTGAAGAGGTGTAGCGAGGAGCTCTGCCTAATGTAGATTGGAATCTTGTTCCAGAGCATGGGAAGTCTCTGGGACAGGAATCTATCCCTCCAGCATGTCCTATTTATTGTTGTGGTGAGGGTTAGATCCCTGGAGCATGTGGCTTGAGGGGATATGGCTTTCTTTAGGTGGAGCATGTCGATCAATTCTGGGTTGGACATGGCCTTGTATGTCAGGCAGAGATCACCTCTGAGTAGGCGGTATGCAACCGAGTACAGCTGGAGTTTCTTCAGTCGAGCTGCATAGGGCGTCTGCTTGAGGCCAGTGATCCTCTTGGTGAGGTACTTCTGTGGTCTTTCCAGTTGTTGCAGGTGTCTTGTAAGGTACATCCCAAATGGGGCATTGTACTCTATGATGAGTCTGATGAATGATGCATAGAGGGCCCAATGACCTCTTTCGATCTGGATGCAAACCCTTTTCTGATTAGGTGGGCCACATAGAAGGATTTTCTAACCACTTTGGCAATGTGATTATCAAAGGAGAGGTTACTATCTACTTGGGTCCCCAGATCCCTTATTACGTCTTCCATATTTAGGGGGCTACCACCTATGTGGTAGTTTGTGGGTACTTTGTTTTTTCCAAAGGGGATGACTATGCACTTTTTGGCATTTAGCTTGAGGCCATGGTTGTGACACCAGGTATCTGTCTCAGTGAGACCCTTTTGGAGGATGTCTGTGTCAGCCAGAGAGTCAATTATAGCCCCTAGTTTACATTCATCTGTGAACTTGGTCAGCCATAGTCCTCCTGTGCTTGCCTGTACCTCTGAGAAGTATATGCCAAACAGGAGGGGTCCTAGGACTGAGCCCTGGGGAATGCCACTTGTAACTGGTTTAGAGTCAGACCTAGCTCCCGCAACTCTTACCATGTGGGTTCTGTCCATGAGCCAGTTGGCAACCCATCTCATGATGTAGGGGTTTATGTTCAGGTTGGTGAGCTTGTCTATAATACCTGAGTGGGGAATGGTGTTGAAGGCCTTTGCGAGGTCTAGGTAGGCTATTTGGCTCACCTTTCCCTCATCTATAGCCTTGTTAACTGTCTCAAAGAAGTCCACCAGGTTTAGGA
Organism: Protopterus annectens; assembly: GCF_019279795.1. Lineage (NCBI taxonomy): Eukaryota > Metazoa > Chordata > Ceratodontiformes > Protopteridae > Protopterus > Protopterus annectens. The sequence continues at coordinate 567,903,545 of NC_056745.1, forward strand.
GGCATGATCTGCCCTTAACAAAGCCGAACTGGGTAGGGTCCAGTGTTTGGAGGTTTCCACTGTCTCTGTTAATGAGATCCATGATAGGCCTCTTATCGGAGTATTTATTCACTGCTTCTGTTATTTCCCATGGATTTTTCATTTTCTTTAATTTAGTCCTCCAGCCTGAGTTCATTTTTCTAATATCCATAAAAGCATCCTTCAAAGTGACTTCAGACTACTAACCATCTAGGCTCTAAATCAGTTATCATGATCATTGGATCCTTTTTTGTGTTAAGCCTTTTTTTGTAACCTGACATTTTGTACTTCTATTTTTCCTTCTCATTCTTAGAAACCAATGCATTGCTCACCTAAAAATTTACTTCCACCATTTTTTTCAGATCTGCAAACTAGTACAACTGTCATATTTTAACTATGGGCCAGTAGTGGAACAAGGAGCATGACTTACATGTTCCAAGCCATAGCTTAATTGCAGGTACTATGAAGACCACTTTTGGCTAACATCAAAGAAGCAATACTCATTTCTCAAACATTAATCAAGCTTTGACTTAGGAATAGCATCCATTCCCATCATGGTGTTAGAAACCCAAAAGACTTTGAGAAATTAAAGCGAGAGGAAGCCCCTTAGATAGGATCTGGAGATACTGATACCATATGGAGTGGACCTCCAGGAAGAGTGTGAGGGCAATGGCAGAAGTGAGCTGAATGCAGGAGTGTATCATCAGTCCTCTAGAAACAAAGAGATAATTCTTGTGCTGTAGTGGGCCATGGTCAGATCACACCATGAGCTGTTCAGTTTTGAAAGAGATTAAATGAATTTACCCATGCCTGGACATGCCGGTATGTGGGTTTATTTTAGCACAAGAACTGGGACTTCAGACTGCTGAGAGGAGTCCAGAGAAGAGCCACCAGAAGGATGCATGCAATACAAGAGAAATAAGATCAAAGGCTACATGAAATAGAGATCTTCTTAGTGGAAGCAGTAGAACTTAGGAAGTAGGAAGTATGATTTGGGTCCACATGATCATGTCAGTAAGAAGTATTTGGGTCACACTGAAAATAAAGGACAGGAAAGGGAAGACAGGACACAGGTAGCAAGTTCTAGGATCAGCTGCTCCCTAGATTTTTAAAAATACTTTACAAAGATGTTCAGAGAACCATGGCTTGAGACACCAGAATGGGTAACAACAGGTAAAATACAGAGAAATGCAACAAAGCATTGATGATGGAGAGAAATGGTGGAGGAGAGTGGAATGGAGAGAAAGTGGAAGGCTAAAGACATAAAACACATGATCATTCTTACTGTCTAAGCAACCCGACATACCAAGCATGTCCAGGTATGGGTAAAATCATTACAGCTCTTTCAAAAGGGTGCAGTTGAACTCCTCATGCCAGACCAGTTAAACTGCAGATTTATTTCATTAATTAATGATTGCTTACTTATTTATGCTATTTATTTGTTGAGAGCTTAAACCTACAAGGCAGAATATTATTTTAAGGGCAACCAGGAGCATTGTCTGATTTAAGTGGCTTGCTCAGATTCACACTGCAGCTAAATGATGGCTGACAGAACCAAACCCATGACTACATAATGAAGTTTATCTGCAGCTCAAAGTCCTCTGCACTACTTTTAGAGCTGGGGTCATCCTTGGGTCTCGGTGGTTTCCACATCACTAGTCTTAAATCAGTCAGCATTCTCACAAGGGCATGTTGCAGGGTGTTTATTCTTTCTTGCCCACAGTTTAGATGTGCTCTTGTAAATTTTGTGACACCTACCTCCATATCAAAATTGAAAGGCACTTCAAAGTTACTAGTTGCTGCAATTACAATTTACTTCAGCAATGTGTTCCACACTTGGAGTACAAAACCCTGAAGGATATGCAGAGACAGACATGTCAGAGCTATGCATGCAGATCACAAATGTACTCAAGACTGGTACTGGGTGGAATCCCTCCTTCTACAAGAATGATGCCTAACATGTAAAGAAAAGATAATTGTCTTCAACAAATGACTGGATAATTGGTGTCATTCTAGGAGGATCCAGTATGTGTCAACATGGAACTAGATGCCTGACCACTAAACTTGCTTTGCAAGGGATGAAATACACCTCTTTTTCAAAGGCTTACAGGCTAAAGCTTTTTCTGCTTCTATAGTGTCTATTTTAGGCAGAGTCCAGCTAGTGAACATTGTGGTGTTGGCAATGGATCAAAATCTTAACAGGATCAAATTCAAGTCGCTCATCTCAATGCCAGAAGTCTCAAGAGCAGTCTGTCTTAGCTTGACTCATTCCTGCATTTGGAAGGCATACATGTATGTGCAATCACTCAAACCTGGTTTAAATGTCCAGCACTTACTCCACACCTGGGTTTTTGGAATACCATGCCTTCAGAACTAATGGCAACTGTGATGGCATATCCATATTTGGTAGAGGCCATATCACTTCTAGACAGGTTCCCAAAGACCCACTAATGGAACTTATTGAACTCCAAATCACAATAAACAAAACAAACCATTAGTTCATGTAATATTCTTAAATGCACTAGAAGAACATCTCATAAACAAAAATTCTATTATTTTAGGAGACTTCAACTACCCATCAATAAATTGGAGTACCTGAAACTTCAATGTAAGATATGCTCAGAAGTTTTTTGATCTCACATAAAACAACTCCATGGATCAGTTTATTTCAGCTCAAACTAGAGAATGAAATATTGTTGACCTAGTTGTTACAAATATAACTTTGTTGTTCACAGATCCCCTGATAAGTCATTTACTGCTTTAGTGTGATCATAAGTAAATGACTTGCTATCTAAACCCACTGAAACCATTGTAGCAGAGTTCAGAGATTTCAAACTTTGCAACACCCCCCTGACATTGCCTCAGCAGACAGAATTGCAAAGGAGTTTGTACATGACTGCAAACTGGGAGTCATTACCAAATCTCTGTCTGATGCCCAAGCCCTCCAGTAAAAACTTGCACTTATAAGTACTCTGTGTATCAAAAATGGGTTTGAATTAAAAGCTAAGAAAGTCAACAATGTCACATTTGGTAGACAACCCCTCCCCAACATACATAATAGAAAATACCCTGCTTCAAAATGAAAATATAATTAGAGACATTGGAACCTGGGTTGATAAATCCTTTTGCTTTGATCACTATGTAACAAAAGTCAAAAAATTCTAATTAGCACAGATAGTCACCACAGGAATATCATTAATGTCTAGTGGGCATTATCCCATTTAACACTAATCAGGCAAAGTATTATCCCATTCAGCACTGATCAGGCTATGTATTATCCCATTCAGCACTGATCAGGCTATGTATTATCTCATTTAGCACTGTTCAGGCTAGGTATTATCCACAGTTAATCCACTGTGCCATCTATAAATTTACAACTTTAAAGTCAACTGACAAAGACAATACTATGTGAACATTATCTGACTGAGACCAAAGTAATTTTCAGCTTTTGTCAAAGGACATTTCATTGCCCGCTTATTGGCCAACACCATTTTCTTCATATCTTTATTAATAAAAGGAATACGTCCTTATATTAAGGAATGAAGAGAATATAATGATGATAGTTATTTTTATATTTAAGAACAGAAGAAGTATATAACAACAAAACTATTGTGCCATCTATATGACAAACCTGTAATTTGAATTTTGCCTGATGATAGTAACAACAAGTGAATTCTACCTGATTAAGGCCAAATTTATTTTAGCCATTGTTAAAGGATATCATACTGCTTGCTTATTGAACAACATCATTTTCCTCACATTTTATATATTTTTTATTGGTAAAAGGAATGAACCTTTACATCAATGATTAAATGAAAAATAAGATCACACTATCAATGGTTTAACACATGTTGAAGTCACTTTCAGTGACAAAATCAAAGTCTTTGCTGTTGTTGAAAGAACTAAAATATTTATGAAAAAAGGGAAGTAATTTCCCTCATTTGTTTGAAAGAGATTGGAAAGTGAACAGTTAGTGTTGCTGTTCTATCCACATGCTTTCCTGTTTTTGGCAAGACCTTGGGATTTTAGAGATAACATCTGAAGCAGGCATTGGTTGTATTTTTCAAAATGTGATATAATTCACTTGAAGGATACTTATTGTAATTCCATAATTTTAAGTGGCATTATTTTGATTATGCAGGTAAAGATCCATCATACCTGCATAGCATTGTAATGAATAGAAAGTTATATTTACAAATTTCTTCGAAGATTTAATATTTGGAGTGTTTATGAATGCTTCTATTTACTTATGGATACTACATCATTTAAAACAGTGCCACCTGTTATTGGTCTTGAGAATTAAAGGAAAATGGAAGAGTAATACTCACTTTACTCACATTACCATCAATAACACAATATACATTCAATCAAAATGAAGGACTGGAACATCTAATTTACATACTCAATAAAGGCGGGAAACAGAAGCATAGAGTTGGTTACATGCAAATTAATCTTGAGATAACAAGATAGGATTGGATGTTGCCTTTGCTTGAAAGAGATTGGAAAGTGAACAGTTAGTGTTGCTGTTCTATCCACATGCTTTCCTGTTTTTGGCAAAACTTTGGTATTTTAGAGATAACATCTGAAGCAGGCATTGGTTGTATTTTTCGAAATGTGATATAATTTAGTTGAAGGATACTTATTGTAATTCCATAATTTTAAGTGGCATTATTTTGATTATGCAGGTAAAGATCCATTATACCTGCATAGCATTGTAATGTATCGAAAGTTATATTCACAAATTTCTTTGAAGATTTAATATTTGGAGTGTTTATGAATGCTTCTATTTAATTTGGATACTACATCATTTAGAACAGCACCACCTGTTATTGGTCTTGAGAATTAAAGGAAAATGGAAGAGTAATATTCACTTTGCTCACATTATCATCAATAACACAATATACATCCAATCAAAATGAAGGACTGGAACATCTAATTTACATACTCAATAAAGGCGGGAAACAGAAGCATAGAGTTGATTATATGCAAATTAATCTTGAGATAACAAGACAGGATTGGATGTTGCCAAGTATTCATCAATGGTGATTGGTGAATTTCATATATAAAAGGAAATGGAAGTCCCTAGTGTCTTATACAATCTGAGGAAGACAACAGTCAAAAGCACTTATCGGAAGTATTCAAGGGACAGCTTTGAGCTTTTTTATTTTTCATTTTATTTTCAAATCGAAGTTTTATTCGTATTAAAAGGCTACATTTTAATTGGAATACTTATGGATTTCGTTGATTGGCCATCCTTGGGTGGATTTTCAGTCTTTTTTCTGCCGATATTGACTGTTTTTGTGAAAGACCACCTTTAGCGTCTGTGAGTTATTTATTTATTTATTTTCAAGTTGTTTTTTTCTCCCAACGCTTATGGCTAATGATAACATGAATAGAACATGGTCTAACCATGCCAGCTTGGATTTTTTACATGGATCTATCCCTGAAGAGACTGGTAATTTTGTGAATCCACTATTGAATCTTCATTTTGATAATAATGAATCCATTATATTGGATGAAGCTGGTGAAGAATGCAGTAATGCTGGTTTTGATACCATTTTTCAAGAAGTCAAATCTGTGGCATTTAAACTAAAAAGATTAATGTGGCAGAGATACCACTTGGAAGCATGCATACACTATCAAGTCATCCCAAGGGGAATGCGAGTCAAATGCATGCCCAGCTATGGCAATCAACATCCAGGACTTTTGGCAAGCTGGTAAGCAATAAATATAGAAACCAGCTTTAAATATATAAGATTATTATTGGATTATTTTAAACCAGAGGAAGAGAGGATTGCTCAGATAATAAAGGATAAACAAAGTGAATTAGCGTTAATGACATTATCCAATCAACAAATTAAGAAGTTAGAGACATTAGAATTTTATCTTAATATATATGAATCTAAGATTAAAGAACAGAAAATAAAAAAACTAAACAGAGATGTTAATGATTTTAAACAAGGAAGAATCTTTGAATGACCCAAAGAAGGTACATCGAATGAACAGAGACCACAGTTGATAACCAACAAGACAAAAAATTTGCCTATGGATAGTACTTCTAGCTCTAATACCATGCCAGATGAAGAACAACAAAACACATTATTACCACAGGATAATCAAGAAGCTGCAATAAATAATGATAATAATAGTGATATTTCAGGGGGATCAGCTACAGGAACCATACTTAAGAGAAATGGTTTACATCTGCCACCGAATACCACCTTACCAATTTTTTTTTAAACATTAGTTCAGAGGACAACGACTACCAAGTCAAGACCGAAAAAGGAAGAAACCATTCACGGAGAGGAATCATTGGTAGTTAACCTTTCCAAACATGATATTACACCATCGGAAGTCTCAGTTTTACAAAAAAGTTTAACATTCATCCCTTCATTTAGATCATCTTTAGATGAATTTGTCCTGGATATGAAATATTTCGGACAAAATGTCACCCTAAAGCACATTTTTGGAAATCAAACAACAGATAGGACTATACTGAGGAAACCAAGGACTTTTGTTCCAGTTGGACATGCAGCAGTAGATCTATTTGTAAGACTTTGCACTAATGAAGTTGAGAAATTGAGATTATATCCAGATACTAGACATTATTGCAATGTCACTTCTGAGGAAAAAACAGCTATCTCAAGTTTACAACATAACCATTTGATCTCACTTAGACCAGCTGATAAAGGAGGTGCAATAGTGATGCTGGATATGTCATGGTATGTGAACAAAATGCTGACGATGCTACAGGATTCCAAAATCTATACTGAAGTTTCTCATTTTGAAATAACTAAAGCAATTAACAGGATCAATTCATATTTGCAAGATATGGTATTAGATAGACAAATAGAAATGGACTTATATGAGTTTTTAGTTATTCCTAAACCAACTATTCCAATCATCAATGGTTTGCCAAAAATACACAAGAATTTAACAGACCCTCCCCTATGTCCAATTATCTCAGGACGGGGATGGGCTACTGAAAACGTATCCCTATATGTAGAGAAGGAATTGAAACAGATCTTAAGCTCCTTCACTTCTGTGCTAAGGGATACTGACGATTTCCTGGAAAAATTGAATGGTGCTATGAAAGATGTAGTTGATAAAGAAGACTTATTACTGACAACTCTAGATATAAACAGAATTTTCACTAGTATTCCAAATGACATTGGTATTGAGACAGTGAGACAAGTACTTATCAGTAAGATCTCAGCCAGTGAAACCAGAACTATTTGTGATATGCTGGAACTAATATTGAAGAATTACTACTTCACTTATGGTAATAGCTGTTATTTACAAAAATGGGGGGTTGCAATGGGCCCCCTCTGTGCAAATACTTATTCAAATTTAGTTCTAGTAGGTTGGGAACAACATTTTGTCCTCAGTAGGAATAATCAGTGGAAAAAACACATTTTATTCTACGGTCGATTTGTAGACGATTTGTTTATCCTATGGAAAGGAGACGGAGAACAATTTACAAGATTTCATACATACTTGGATCAAACTACTTCGTATCTTACATTCACTTCTGAATATTCTAGATCTAACATCAATTTTCTAGATGTTAGTATCAGTTTGAGTGATCAAGGTTTCCTGAATTTTGATTTTTACAGAAAGAATACTTGGAGAAGTCATTACTTAAATAGAAGCAGCATGCATCCGAGACATGTAACCAAGAACATCATGAAGAATGAAACAAATAGGATTTACAAATGTTGCAATCGAGAAGAAAGTAGAATTAAAGAAATAAACGTCTTGCGTAACAACTTGAAGGCCCGTGGCTATAAGGAGAAAGACCTACAATCTAATGGGAACATAAGACAAAATTATGTTGAATCAAATGATACCTTTGTGAGACTCTCTCTAACATATAGTTCAGATAATGCTCAGATTACTAAGATAATTAATCAGTTTTGGCCAGTGCTTACACAAGATCCACATCTAAAAGCTATATTTGGAGAGAGACATAGATTCTGTTTAAAAACAAGAAAATATGGAAAGATTATTATGTACATCCAGACACCAAATACAATAATAGTACGGAAAGGAATAAAATGTGAGAATTTTAATATCTGTTGTGTGATAGATGACAGTAACCACTTTACACATCCAGTTACAGGGAAAGACTATATTTTTAACATCAAAGCAAAATGAAAAACCTCGGATGTTGTATATTTAGCTACCTGTGAGGTTTGTACATCATTCTATATAAGAAAAAACAACCAATGCTTCAAAAGATGGGTACAGAGACATTAATTGGATATTAATAACAAGGAAATACATAATGTGTTGGCACAACATGTTGTTATTAATAAAAATCACAAGTTTCTATTTAAAGTCATTGATAGAGCTTTCTCTGGTCCACACAAAGGTGACATTGAGAGTTTGATAGAGGTGAAAGAAACAAAATAGATTATTAACCTGAGGGCAGATCAACCACCTGGTTTAAATAGCATAGTCCCCCTTAAACCTGTTTTAAAGAACAGAAGATGTAAATTGTAGTTAATCCACTGTGCCATCTATAAATCTACAACTTTAAAGTCAACTGACAAAGACAATACTATGTGAACATTATCTGACTGAGACCAAAGTCATTTTCAACTTTTGTCAAAGGACATTTCATTGTCCGCTTATTGGCCAAAACCATCTTCTTCATATCTTTATTAATAAAAGGAATACATCCTTATATTAAGGAATGAAGAGAATATAATGATGATAGTTATTTTTATATTTAAGAACAGAAGAAATATATAACAAAACTATTGCGCCATCTATATAACAAACCTGTAATTTGAATTTTGTCTGATGATAGTAACAACAAGTGAATTCTACCTGATTAAGGACAAATTTATTCTAGCCATTGTTAAAGGATATCATACTGCTTGCTTATCGAAAACATCATTTTCCTCACATTTTATATATTTTTATTGGTAAAAGGAATGAACCTTTACATCAATGATTAAGTGAAAAATAAGATCATGCTACCAATGGTTTAACACATGTTGAAGTCACTTTCAGTGACAAAATCAAAGTCTTTGCTGTTGTTGAAAGAACTAAAATATTTATGAAAAAAGGGAAGTAATTTCCCTCATTTGCTTGAAAGAGATTGGAAAGTGAACAGTTAGCGTTGCTGTGCTATCCGCACGCTTTCCTGTTTTTGGCAAGACCTTTGTATTATAGAGATAACATCTGAAGCAGGCATTGGTTGTATTTTTCGAAATGTGATATAATTCAGTTGAAGGATACTTATTGTAATTCCATAATTTTAAGTGGCATTATTTTGATTATGCAGGTAAAGATCCATCATACCTGCATAGCATTGTAATGAATAGAAAGTTATATTCACAAATTTCTTCGAAGATTTAATATTTGGAGTATTTATGAATGCTTCTATTTACTTATGGATACTACATCATTTAAAACAGCGCCACCTGTTATTGGTCTTGAGAATTAAAGGAAAATGGAAGAGTAATACTCACTTTGCTCACATTACCATCAATAACACAATATACATTCAATCAAAATGAAGGACTGGAACATCTAATTTACATACTCAATAAAGGCAGGAAACAGAAGCATAGAGTTGATTACATGCAAATTAATCTTGAGATAACAAGACAGGATTGGATGTTGCCAAGTATTCATCAATGGTGATTGGTCAAACAGTATAGAATTTCATATATAAAAGGAAATGGAAGTCCCTTGTGTCTTATACGATCTGAGGAAGACAACAGTCGAAAGTGCTTATCGGATATCTTCAAGGGACAGTTTTGAGCTTTTTCATTTTATTTTCAAGTCGAAGTTTTATTCGTATTAAAGGACTACATTTTAATTTGAACACTTGTGGATTTCGTTGATTGGCCATCCTTGGGTGGATTTTCTGTCTTTTTTCTGCCAATAAGGGCTGCCAACGCGGCAAGTAAAAATCCACTGCCAATCATTAGCGGACCGGAGTTCCGCTGTGGCGTCCCCTAACCGGGAAAAGCTGAAAGACACAACAAAAAAAGGCTAGATATTATCCCATTTAGCACTGATCAGGCTAGGTATTACCTTACTTACCACTGATCAGGCTAGGTATTATCCCATTTAGAATTGATCAGGCTAGGTATTATCCCATTCAGCACTGATCATGCTAGGTATTATCCCATTCAGCACTGATCATGCTAGGTATTATCCCATTCAGCACTGATCATGCTAGGTATTATCCCATTCAACACTGATCATGCTAGGTATTATCCCATTTAGCACTGATCAGGCTAGGTATTATCCCATTTAGCACTGATCAGGCTAGGTATTATCCCATTTAGCTCTGATCAGGCTAGGTGTTATCCCATTTAGCACTGATCAGGCTAGGTATTACCTTACTTATCACTGATCAGGCTAGGATCAGGCTAGGTATTTTCTCATTCAGCACTGATCAGGCTAGGTATTATCTCATTTAGAACTCACCAGGCTAGGTATTACCCCATTTAGCACTGACCAGGCTAGGTATTATCCTATTCAGCACTGATCAGGCTAGTTACAGAATATGATGTCTCCACTGGAATTTCAAATAATAGGAGAGGCCCCAGAGGTTCCCAAAAAAAGATCATTGGTTTAAAACCCTAGGCTACCAAAAAAGAATTGAAGCTCTGTCCCCCTTCTCCATGTCATATTGACTCCTCACATGGAACCTATACCTTGCTTTGCATGTAGTCAGGAACCCGATGCTCCATGAACTCTTGGACCTAAATTTTCTTTAGCAGAGTAATAAAACAAGGTAAAGCAACAGATTTGTTACTCTGCATCTAGCAGACTCCCTCTACAGAAGAAGCAGCGTGATGTACTATCTTCCTTCAAATGGACCTGGATAATTTTAAGCGAAATCAGACATCCACCCTGACTGGCTTTGTCCTTGAGACCAGGGGTAAAGTCTAGGGTGGTACACACAGAAATAAATGGTTTAAAACATATTTTAAAGCTTTTGCTTCAGCCTGATAGTAACAGTAAAGGGAAAATATTGAAATATTCCAGGAGACAGATTTAGATGAGCTTTGTTTAGTAATTTAAGAAAATGGATACTGCAGTCTGATACCAAGAATGTTGATAAGTCATTAACTTTATTGGAACCGTCATTATTAATTGATACTGTCTCACAGCCCCTTCTTCTTCACATACTGTCCAAGACAAGCTGATCAGACAAAGACATCTTGTGGTTCAAATCTTACATTTGCCATACATGCTTCCACCACACTCCTCCCCATCTCAGTCGGTGTCACTGAAGGATCTATCCTCGGCTCATGCTGTTCAGTGTGTGTGTGTGTGTGTGTGTGTGTGTGTGTGTGTGTGTGTGTGTGTGTGTGTGTGTGTGTCCACGTAGTCACCACACAGTAGGGGACTAGAGATACATAATGGCTGCTGTTGATGAATGTATCAGAATTATTTCCACCAAAATAACCTAGTAAACTCATATGTTGTAAATCCACAAGTGATTTTCAAAGCTCAACTGATAGCAGCAGAATATTTTCTTTTAATATCAGGACACATTGATTATGCTGCCCTGTCTCACTACAACTGCTAAGATATTGTTTGTGGAACATGAGCAGCTGCAAAATATGTGACTTTTTGTTTGCATCCTTTGCTGATTATACAAATGGCAAATATGCATGTAAATGGAAGATTTATATACTGTTGATTGAATAAATTTAATATTATGCAGCTTTTCATGGTGTTTAAATGTACATTTATTTACATTTGTTTAAAAGAGGTGATTGATTTCTAGTTATATATGCAAATTTATAAAACAGTTAGAGGACATTTTATTATTAAGGACTGATAATTTTTTTAGATTTGGGACATTTATTTCAAATCTTGCTATACAGACATAAGAAAATTCCTTACAAATGCTTCAAGACTCTCCTTGCACAAGCTTTCCTACTTCAAACACATCTCTGTGCTGCCCCAATACTCGCATATCTCCAGTCCAATCTTCTGTCCAAACTTGAACTCACCTACCAACCCTATCGTACCCACTACTGCATAGCTCTAAAAAGCCTACAGTGGCTGGAATTCCATCACCGACTTCTACTTCCCCAGCTTATCATGGCCCACTCTATCCTCCATGAGCCTTCTCCCAGCCCTTCCCTCTCTACCTTAATCCTACCCTACACCAAACCATCCTCTCCATAGCTCTCAACAGCACCTACTGTGAGTCTGTAAGTCTAATAAGAATATAGGCAAACTCCTCTACAGTTACTCCATAGCTAATACCTGGAATAATCTGCCTTTAAATGTAGGATCTATCACTAACTCCAATGCCTTTAAAACAGCCCTGAAGGAATACCTCTATAAATCATGGTCCTGCCTATGTATGCACCCTACTTAACAATGCTTCCTTCCTTCTATAATATTTTCTTCCTCTCCAGCCCATCTCAATATATCTTTCCCTCCTTACAACTTAGTCTCCTATTCTCTCCCAATTATGTCTTGTTATTTCTGCCTACAGTCTTCTGTTTGTATTTTAACTTCCTAAACTTTTGTCTGGCCACCTGCATTTTACATGTCCTTTAACCCCCGGTGTGTAGTCTATGCCTCTATATTCTGCTTTTTTTTTTCTTATAGACTCCACTTGCCTATGCCCCCAGTGTATATTGTATGCCTCTAATTTTCTGCTTTTTTTTCTTCCTCCTAAAGCCTCATCTTGCCTATGTCCTCTCAATATATTTTTCCTATCTTAGTTTATGTACAAAACTCACTGTACTTTATTAAGAATGTATATATTGACCACTTATTCTTAATCTTGTGGATTCCTATGCCTTCTCTGATGTTTTGCACTTTGTTCTATGTAAATTCTTTTTGAGACAGTCTGGTCAATTGTATAATGTCAATTGTATATTGTACATTGTAATTTAACTCTGTTTTTTCAGTATCTCTTGGAGCGTTTCAGCTCGGGTCTCTGATGAAAAAGAGCTATTTTGCCCAGTTAGACTAACCCTCTCTAAACGCTTAATAGGGATTAATGAATGACACACACCTTATCTGCAGACATTTTTGTGCCAGATAACACAACACTTATGGCAAAATTCAGTATTTTTGTCTTTCACTGTTATTTAAGAATATTCATTATTGCACACAGTTTTATACCACTGCAACTGTTATGTTTACTCCTAAGATGCTTTCATGCAATTAAACTGCTAATAATTCTGAGTTGAGAGAGAAAACAGATGGTCCAGAATGATTAACCACCTATGGAACAATTACCATTACAGATTTTAGAATACCTTTTCATTTTTACATTGTGACTGAACTGATTTGCAGTGAAAATAATTAAATTATTCTCAATGGTGAGGCAAAGTTGGTTGATTTTTTGCTAGGGTTCTCATTGTATGTTAGAGGACCATAAGCCTGATCCTCAGAATTGTGGATATTGAAGTACATTTACATGGAAATGACAACCTATTATATCCTATTTTTTGGGGTTGGCATAATGGTTTAGGACTTAGACGTGTCCAACCATGCGGCCCTCAGAGCTCTTCCATGCGGCCCTCAACCTCTAACTGCAACATCGATGTACGCATGCCCCAAAACACTTTTTTTGTTTTGTGTTTTTCGCTCCCGTGACCTGTAACGCTAATGTCGGTGTGCGCATACACCAAAGCACCCTTCTAGTTTTGTTTTTGAGCCAAAAAAGTGTGTGTTTATGCTATTATTTTGCACCGAACAATAAGTGTATGTGTGTGTTCTCGCTGAAGAGGGACTCATGTATGGATTTACTGCTGTTGCCTTTGAAAGGGACAGCAATTACCTGTGTTAATAGGTAAGTAAGGAGTGAGTGACTGCATGCATGAAAGCAGAATTGTGTGTGTGAAAGTAGAAGAAGAGTGTGTGTGTGTATATGTGTGCATGACAGAGAGAGACTCATGCACAAAGAGGCTAACAATGATCAGTCTACCTACCAAACACAAACAAGTTAGCTCACAAATATATCATACATTAAGAGTACACTTTCATTAAATTGCGGCTTTCCTGACAGGGAGAGTGTTGTATTGAACATGAACTCATACCTCTTAACTGTATGGATTTTCAAAGAATGTCTGGATTTTTGCCTCATCTTCCAATTTGTGTCTTTTGCTTAGGAAATAAAAGTAGTCATCCAAGGTAATGCAGTCCCAGGGAGTAAGAACGAAACAGCAGCCTAAGGTTAATGGGTCAGTAGTGGACTGACTATGTGGGACTGTAGCATATAAAGTTGTATTGTTTTTTCAGACAAACAAAAAAGCACCTAGTACTGTTTTTTCATTGGTGGGTTCTAAGCAGTGGTAGATTGGACAACAGTAAGCATAGCTTTGGCGGATCATCAATACTGGCAAATCAAGTAGGCACAATCACAATGTCATATTTTAAATGTTGAGGATTTTAATGTGTATGTGTGTGCTTATGTGTTGGGAGCACTGCAACAGTAGATGATGATTAAAGACAGAGACTTACGGACTGTGGAGAATATGTTTCTTTGTTTCAAAACCTAATACTTGGGTACGCATGCCAGAAGTAGATTTTTTAAGACATAGCTTCTTGCCATTTACAGTGGATGGATATTTACATTTAATGGACAACGTACTAGTGTGGGCCTGTGGGGTTCTGAAGGATGCCAAGTCTACCACTGCCAATGTCTTGTAAAGTGACCCGGAAATGGATATTGGGATGTTACTGAAAAAAATTAGTAAGTGGGCTTAGAAATATAGTCTACTTAAACAAAGTGTACTTTCAATTTACAGGCCATAATTTAATTTATTTCAGGTAGTCCAGATACTGGTAGATTGTATACCATTAGACTTAATTAGGGAGAGCTGTAATTTTGGGGAAACAAGCAGCCCTAGTTTCAATGAAAGCTCTGTGGTTGCTTGCAGGTAGGAAGTTGCAGGATGTTGATGCAATGTGTTTTATTTATTATTTTTAATGCATCTGTCATTTCAAAGCAAGGTTTTCTTTGATGCAAAAGAAGGCAGGACTGAATGAGCCATATAATGTTTAACTGCCAATAATGGGATAGAAAGATTATAAGTGATGTATAATGTTTGCAGCTACAGTTGTTCCAATGGTGTCTGTGATGCATAACTATTCTTGGGCCTGTGTCCCACTTTTATTTTTTGCTTTGTCCAGATTTCTTGCTCTAAGGCTGAGAAGTATGGTTCCATACTAAATCAGAAGTTGTATTTACCTTGGAAGACTTTTCGGCATAATTATGAAAAACAGAGCCTTTTTAATATCTCTGCTTATTTCCAATATCAACTGCCATGTAACCTTGCAAATAACCTTCTTATTAAGCTACTTTACTTCTTTTGGAATTGACAGGTATGATTCATCTGTTCAGACATAAGCATAGAGTGCTAATGTGACTTTGATTTCTTGCAGCAGTCTGTGGTTTACATAATCACAATAACTTTTCTGTGTTTCTGGAATTATAAATTATAAATCAATTTAACAGTTTTAAAGATGTTTTCCAAAAATAAATAAATATATAATAAATAAATAATCCTCTCTACACTTTGAGCTATTGACAAAGTCTGGGAATTTGTTTTTTTCAAAAGTGAAGGTCAGCATTACAGCTCAGTAAACTGTCAGTCTGTGAGTAACTTCTGCACAAATTAAAATGTCTGAATGTCAAATGGCTTTAGATTGGAGGGAAGTTTATTTTTATTTATTTTTTTTATTTTACATATACCGGGAAAGTCCGACTGGATACAAGTCCATTTTCAGCGGGGGCCAGGGGAGAAAAGCTCCAAAATTAACACAAAAACAATATAATACAATACATGAGAGAGAGACAGCAAATTATGGATGTAGTACTCATACAATATGGCAGAGATTACATCTCGTAACAGTGAGAATCATTGAGGTACAAATAAACTTAAAAACATTTTTTTTTACAGTTATAATTACAGCAAGGCAAATATCAATGGGTAAAGTTTTTAGGAGAAAGCTGTTTGTACATAGCTGAAGCTCTGAAACAATCTTTTGGTATAGATTAACCTGGGGATTGACAAATTATATGTTTATACCAGTATGTAGCATTATAGTTTATGGTTTTCTTATTGATTTACTTTTTGCCGAGCAGTTGTTTGTTGATTTATTGATGGTCCTTTTGGTGGTGGGAAATTACATGGATGAATCCATCTCTACCATGATTTTTTTTTCAGATATTTTGACTTCCAGACAATTTCATTCAGTGAGTGGGTGTCGTGATTACTGAGGTTGCCTATTTTACACGTAGGGGCTTGTGTGTGTGTGTGTGTGTGTGTGTGTGTGTGTGTGTGTGTGTGTGTGTGTGTGTGGCCACGGTGGTGCAGCGGTTAGCGTTGCCGCCTCACAGCAAGAGGTTCTCTGGGTCGATCCTCGGCTGGGGTGCCTTCTGTGCAAAGTCTGCATGTCCTCCCTGTGGTCAGGTGGGTTTCCTCCGGGTGCTCCGGTTTTCTCCCACATCCCAAAGACATGCTATAGGTGGATTGGACACACTAAATTGGCCCTAGGTGTGAGTGTGTGCATGTGTGTGCCTTCTGTGGCAGGTTGGGCACCGGGCTGGCAACTCAACATCGTAAAACTCAACTGCCAATCACGTGCGGACGGTGATCCGCTGTGGTGACCCCTAACTGGGAAAAAGCCGAAAGAAAAAGAAGACTGAATATAATTTTGCAAATGGAATTCTTAGTTAAACATGCCCCTCTTCTTGGGCAACTAGACTTGAGTAACCAATATTAGATCTTAGCCATTCAGCTGGGAAAGGTTAGTATGTGGATTTTCCATCTGGTTTGATGAAGGCTATGCTACTTACCCAAGGACTACATTTATGGTTATCCATCCAGCCATCGTGTTGCTGAACTACATTGTTTGATAATGAGAGGAGCTATTTACAGAAGTTGAAGGTTTTTGCGTCAAGAACCTGTACATAAAAAGTGGCTTGTTTATGTTGCAGTGAAGGCTGTGGTCTTTAAAGTGAGCATTTTAAGTATAACCAATATTTCTGAGGTAGAAGAAGTCTCTTAAGGCAGGATCTTTCTTAGCCTGGAAAGCAAGCCAATGATGAATTTTATAGGAGCCAGTGAGAGACAGAGGAAAGCAAGAAGCTTTTTATACTGTTTGGATAACTAAGTGAACTTAGTCCTTTGACCTTTTTTGTCAGAAATGGTTGTAGTCTTTCTTTTGGCAGGGTGTTTTGCTGATGCACATGCCAAAAGGAGCATTGTACTCAATAATGGGTCTTGTAAAGGAAGAATACAGGGATGTTATGACCTCCTTGTCCCTGGATGAGATACCCTTACTAATGAAGTGGGCCTTGTAAAAACCTTTCCTTACAATGGAGACAACATGGTGGTCAAAAGTCAGGTTTGTATCAACCTGGGTGCCCAAGTACCATATGACTGCGTGGTTACAACATTGTTATTAATGTGATAATTTGTGGGGACATCACTCTCCTCAAAGGGGATGATGATGCATTTTTTGGCATTTAGCTTGAGGCCATATTTCTGGCACCAGTTATTTGTTTGGGTGAGACCCTCTTGTAGCTTATTCAGAATTGTTTTATTAAGTCAGTAATGTGAATTCTTTACTTTATTGCAAATTTGTTGGGTTATTTTTGTGGATTATAGTACTGTAGGACTGCTGATGTTGACATTTTACGTAGCTGGACTGCTGGAATGGTTTTCCCAGTGAGAAATGCTAGTGCTGTAGTGAATATGTTTATTTGTAAAAAAAAAAAAAAAAATATATATATATATATATATATATATAGATGTATAAAGATATATAGATGTCAATAGATATATAAATGACCCGTGGTAGTGGTGCTGCGGTAGCGTTGTCGCCTCACAGCAAGATGTCCCATTCAATTCTCAGCTAGAGCATCGTCTGTGTGGAGGCATGCATGAATGGGCATGCCTTCGTTGAAGGTTGTGCATCAAGGCTGGTAACTCGGCACGTAAAAATCCACTACCAAACATTAGTGGACCGGAGTTCCGCTGTGGTGACCTCTAACTGGGATAAGCCGAAAGACAGAACAACAACAACAAAACAACATAGATATATAGATGTATATATATATATATATATATATATATATATATATATATATATATATATTAACTAAGATGCTAGAGTTAACTGTTAGATTAGAGAATTAGAATTAGAATGAGAACTAGAATTTTAAGGCAAATATTAGGCATTTATTACATTTATTCATTGTTTAAATGCACCTACAATACAGCCAGGAGGTCAACTGTGGTCTTCCCGAGCAACGAAATAGTTAACTATATGATATATTTTATATGCGGCCCCAAGACCATTTCTGTTCACTCAATGCGGCCCCAGCAAGCCAAAAGGTTGGACACCCTTTTGTTTTCACCTTTGAGGGAAATTGGCTAGACTTAAAATGGCCAGCAAGGGCAGCTAGGCAAGTTCTTGCCCATGAACCTACCTATGAGACTTGATATTGTGTGTACTGAATTTCAGTCAAGCTTACTGTGATTTACCTAGTATAACAGTGAAGCAGAAAAAATACTGTTACACTTTAAAAATATTTTTTCATAGGTCACAGGCCTGATATAGGAGGCAGTAACCCCACATTCCCATTACTTAAATAGTAATTTCAAAATTGCTTTACCATGGAGGAAAGGGATATCTCTGAGATACAACTGTTTTGAACTTAGTATACATTTACCCCCATTTGCATTTAATTTTTCAGAATTCCAAAAAGTGGCAATAGGGTCCTCAAACATTCATCAGGAAATCCAGGGAAGACTACCCTAGTCCAAGACTGCTTGTTTCAGATTGTTGTCACTCTTCTGTGAAGTCCAGCAGCAACAGACTTAAAATATGCAAGTAGTAGAAGTGCAGCCTTCATGTCAGGTGGTACAGGGGTTTGATCCCCTGCAAAATACCCTTTTAATATGTAATGGTGAGTTTTGAACTTCTAATTGCCAAGATATGAGTAATAAAATAACACGATTAGCTTTGGACATTATAATGTATACAGTAACTAAAATCACAACTATGGAAATTGTAGGGGATGGAAGAAGTGATTTGACACATTTTAGTTTTCAGTGTTTGGGGGGTGTCCTTTTAGTTACTTAGATTGCCTTACTCTTATTTGGACCCTATTATTCCTTTGCAGAAGAGATGGGGAGTTATTTATATATATTTTTTATTTTATTACATTCTAAGTATATGTACAATATCTGAGACATGGGAGTTAGATGTGATTTGGCAGACGGCATACAATTTTGTTTAGATATTAATTGTTATTCTGATTTGTGATTACATTTTATGTTAATATAAAAATGTATGAGTCCTATTTACTACAAAATTATGGTATAATATGCAGATACATTGTATGAACTTTCTTCACATTTGAAATCATGCTGATGGTCGTGGGATTTATGTTCACTAATCCCTAGTTTGCAGTTTTAGGGAAATGTAAGAAATACTACTTGAAAAAATGGAATAAAAAGGAAGTTAATGGGACTGCTATTTATTATTTTCACTTATATTACATCAAGAGATGATATCTGGATAAGAAAATAAGGTAATGATTATAAAACTGTGGTGCATAGTATTGGATCTCTGGTCATAAGGCAACCAAACAGGTGTTTGAGACATGGATATCAAAAAAATAAATTCACCTCAAGAGCAGAGCAAAGTGAAACACTAGAGGTGAATCTTGATGGAAGATAATAAGAGTAAAGATCAGTGAGACATGGTAGGGCACAAATCTTTACTTGTTTCATGTCCTACCAATTACAGATAAAATG
Organism: Protopterus annectens; assembly: GCF_019279795.1. NCBI lineage: Eukaryota > Metazoa > Chordata > Ceratodontiformes > Protopteridae > Protopterus > Protopterus annectens. The sequence continues at coordinate 567,923,344 of NC_056745.1, forward strand.
TAGGAATGTGAAATGTTTTACAGCTATAAAAGTAATAAAGCAGTTAGAGATGCCAAACAAGTAGCAGTAAGAAATTAAATGACCTTGCGATGAATAAATGGATTTAAAACTTGTCAGACACTTAACTCTCTTAACTTCTGCATTATCTTTTGCATATGTATCTGCATATGCATATACATGCATGTGTGGCAGTGAATTGAATACTGGCTTTTAAAGCTGCTTTAACTTCTCATTGCTGTTCTGTCTTGACTGGCACTGGCCACTGTTATATGCTATCATGAATCTTGAACTTTTCAGTGCCAACAGATATATCACTTTTCTTATAACAGAGTGGTTCTTATTCTCTTTTTACTGAGTCTGGAGTGTAATCAAAGTTCTCAACACACTAGACATATTTTAATATCAAGGTGAAGGTAAATACGTTTAGTAAACATCTTTTTTGCAATTAAAAACAGAAAACAACAGAGCATTCTAAAAGCCTTGTGTAATGCCTTGTACCAATATCTTAGCATGGATTTTAAAGAAAATGTCATTACTCCATTTCAGTTAAGCTTTTAGCACCTCACTAATCTTCATGTCACATATTATGAAAGCCTTACCATTTTCCTCCTGTTTAAAGGACACGATGTTTCAGAAAAAAAATGTCACATCCTTGATGACATAAGCTAGGCAGTGTAGTCTCTGTAGTTTTCTCTTGATGTCATAGGCTAGGCAGTGCAGTCTCTGTAGTTTTCTCTTGATGACATAGCTTAGGCAGTGCAGTCTCTGTAGTTTTCTCGCTTAGTCATCCCCTACACTTTTACATCCTGAGATTGTGCTTTTCTGAGTTCAGTAAAGTCTTATTAAAAGCTAGCTCTGCTGAATTAGAGGGACGAAACTCTGGCCACAACCCATGTGGACTGAGCTCAGTTGATGGAGTATTTGTTGGGGCTGGTTTGAGAACAAGGGAATGCAGAGGCTTAAGCTTGCTCACCTTTCTTTTGGGTGAGGGGAAATGGCATATATTCATGGGCACATTCTCCATTGTAGAATCCACAATGAAGACCAGGGATCACCTGCAATTGCTTTTCTGTATGGGAGGGGGCTGAGAACTGAACACAGAGGCATGGTATGCATTGCAAAGGCCCATTGCGTGGCAATCCTTTTAAAGAGAAAACACCAAACCTCTTCTTGAATGGTGGCACACTGCCCAGTGATCCTACGCTTTACTACTTCCATGCTGGGAACAAATAAGCAATCGGGCTGTTGTCCAGAATCCCCAGAATCCACAGTACATTAACACCTAAAGGGGAAAACTCTTTTTCAGAGTTTTTTGTTGGAAAAATATTTGGGGCTATATTTGGTTACCGAAAAATAAAAAACACAAAAGGCAAAATATCAAACAGAAGACAGTGAAACCAACATTTACCAAAGAACAACATGATCGAAAAAAGTCATTGAATGGGCATAGTCCGCCAACATCACAAACAGGACCAACCAAGGTGGGGAGCTGCACCCCCCACACTCCCCTAACTATATACACCAACTTCGAGATCATACAGGGGCAAATTTAAAAGGTTTCCCTTCACTTACCTTATGCATTGAGTTACTTCCTCATTGTTGGCCAACTGTGACCATTCGATTAATTTATTTTCAGTGATGTCATTCAGTAATTGTCAGTTTTGCTGTCTTCTCCTTGATATTTCACCATTCTGGTGTTTTATTTTTCGGTATCTAAACATAGACCCAAACATTTACATGAAGAAAAGTTAAGAGTTATGCTACAACACTACATAAACAGAGTGATAAGTACTTTCACTTTTGGCCAGTGAGAATTGTATTGCAGCAATTCACTAACTATTAATGCTTACAGAGGCATTCACACAAACCAGCGATTCACAGCACTATTAAGTGTATTTAAATGATATAGAAAAAAATATTATGTGTAGGCTATGCTATGGCATGTGTGTGCAATCTGAATTGTGAGGATCACATGAAGAGACTGAAAAACAAAATCAAATCAGAATAGTAGTCCCCATGATGGTTCTTCTGGAAATATAAACAATGAAAATATAATAAGAAATATGTATTCTGATTCTGGTGCATTAGTACAGTACAGACAATCTCTAGCAAGTCTGCTGTGTTTAGCACTTTTGTTCAAGACCTCTAAGAGGTGTGAGATACAAACTTTTCATCAAAAAGGAAGAAAAAAGTTTTTATTTATTTCTACTTAAATATTTCAAATTGCACTTACAGTCACATGTATGGAGATACATTTTTTGTACTTCTCTGCATTTAGTCCATGGTTTAGCTAAAAGAGTTTCCTGCTTGCACTTTTTTTAAGTTTGTTCTGGTATACTTTGATTAGTTTCTGGTGTCATTCTAAGGGGTGCAATATTTGCTGGCATGGAAGGACACTGTCAACAGACCACGTTGCTTTGCCAGGAATGGTCTGCACCACTCCCCACTTTCAAATATTAGCTAAAGCATTGCCCTTCCTCATAATGCCTTTTTAGGCAATGCCAAACTGAAAGTACTTCCGACATAGAAAATGAAAACCAAGAAAATCTAAAGGTGTTACTGCTCAGTGCTAGGAGTCTAAACAAGAAACTCCACTCCTTACAAGCTCTCCTTTTCATAGAGGCTGTTGACATCTGTGCAGTCACTGAGACCTGGTTTAAGGCCATGGAGAGCACACCAGCATTGCAAGGCTATAATGCCGTCCAAACATTTAGACCAGCTACTACACAGACAGGGGCTAAAGGTGAAGGTGTCTCAATTTACATAAAATATAAATATACCTCAAGACTGCTCAAACAGGAAAATGCATTTGAGGTTTTTCATGTTTAGATCATCATAGGCAGAATCCCATACCACTTCCATACAAGTTATAGGTCCCCCTGTACGACCCAGTAAATCCATAACATCTATTTAAACTTATTGCAAACATTCACCATCCAACCCAATAACATATTCATGGGCGACTTTAATTACTTCACTATTAACTGGGAATCAATCAACACCAAATGTGCAGGCACAGAGATCCCTGGATTTTTAAACACAAGCTCCCTTGGGCCAGATTGTCAATACACCAAACAAGGATACAAACATACTGGATCTGGTCCTCACTAATATGGGAAAGTGCTGCACACCCCCTCGTCTAATGCCTTGTCTGGTAAGATCAGACCACATAATGTTCTGCTTTGAAGTAAAAATAAAACCCGGAATCCCAGCTAACCCTGAAATGTTCAGGAACTAATCTAAGGCTAACTTCCAACTATTAAGTGATACCCTGGAAAAATTTCAAGCCCCAATAAACCCCGAAAACACTAATGCCTATGTGGAACTGTTCACAGGAACTGTATACAAGTAGACATAGGTGCAGCTGTCCCCACCAGGAAGAAATACATAACTTACTCAAAAAACAAGTCAACCTGGTGGAAACACAACATCATTAGGCTGTATAACAGAAGGAAGAAAATCATGGCAAAAATTAGGAGGCACAGCACCCAGCAAGATGAAAGCAATCTCATCAACTAAATAGACAACTGAGAAGGCAAATAAGCTCTACCAAAGCCAAATTTGAGGTAAATGTGGACTCCCAGACCAAGAAAACCCACAAGGCATTCTTTAGCTATATCTGCAACTTCAAAGGCAATTCAAAACTATGTGCGGAGCTCATTGTTAATGGAGCCACCTATACTGAACTAGAAGATATAACATATCTACGGGAAGACAACTTCATCTCTAACTTTACCCCTCTCTCCACTCAACCTCCCCTCAGGAATGCCATCAAATATAACTCCCCCTACTCTCACTGGGGAACATGTCCTAAATGCTCTCTCTAAGGCCAAGAACACTACATCACTGGGCTCAGACAATATCCCAAGATGCCTTCTAAATATCATGAAACATGACCTATAAGGCCTTCTGGAATTGCTATTTAACTGTAGCCTCCAAACTAGCTTTTTTTCTCAAGAATGGAGAATGGCAATAGTCATCCCTCTGTACAAAAGTGGGCCATCTACAGACACTGGAAACTACAGACCCATAAGTCTCACTAGTCTCATATACAAAGCCATGGAAAGAATTATCATGGAAATGATCAGTAATGACATAGGAAACCTCCAGACACAGAACCCAACCCAGTGTGGTTTTGTCAAGTGCAGGTCTTACCTACTCATACTGGTGGACTTCCTTGACAAGGTCACCACAGCAATGGATAACGGCAAAATGATTCACACTGAATACCTTGATCTGGTCAAGGCATTTGAAACAATACCCCACTCTGCCATTCTTGACAAACTCAAGAGGTTAGGTATAAACTCTTATATCACCCAATGGACAGCCAGCTGGCTCACAGACAGGATCCAGGAAGTTAGAATTGGGGAGTCCACCTCTACAAAGAGGCCAATCACAAGCTGAGTCCCTTAGGGATCTGTCCTGGGACAGCTTTTTTTGGCATTTACTTCTCTGAAGTCAAGGCCAATGTCAAGGGCCTCTGGATGACCGAATTTGCAGACAGTTGTAAATTAGGAGCAGTCATAGAATCCCCCACTGACACTAATATCCTGCAGGAAGGGCTGACACAGACAAATAACTTGCATGAAAGCCATGGACTGAAAATACATTGCCAAGAAATGCATAATAGTATCCTTCAGGAAGGCATCCACCCCTGGTACCTACAATATTAACAACACACCCTTAAGAGTCAACCCAATAGTCAGGGACTTGGGGGCACATATAGGCAGTGATGTAACCTTTGACCATCACTTGTCTACTGTAGTGAAGAAATCATTCTATGTTTTGCAACCTATAAACAAAGGTATGGCATCTAGGTCTGAGGAGGACATTGTTCCACTATATTCAGCATTCACCAGACCTATCACTTAATACAGTGACCCCTTTGGTATGTACCTAACCAGGCACATCTAGCAAGTGGATTCTCCACAGAGGTTCCTCACTAAAAGAATACAGGGCATAAGTAACATGCCTTATGCAGACTACCTGAAGGCCCTATCCCTGTATTCTGTCTACTACAGGCTGTTGAGGGGAGATCTGTGCCTGTCATACAAGGCATTGTCAGACCCCACCCTGATGGATCTCCTGCATATCTGCAAAAAAAAAAAAAAAACAGGCCAGAATTACCCGTTCCAAAGACGTAAACCTTGCCAGTGATATAAATAAGACCTGCTGGAGAGACAGTTATGTATCCCAGAGACTACCCTTTCCCTAGAATAGGCTCCCCATCCATGTGAAACAGAGTTCCTCCCTAAACCAATTTAAGTGTAACTTGGACAACTGGATGGGGAAGAGGAAATTCATCCCTGGTTTGGCACCTGCATCTCTTCTGGACACAGGCAGCCTGAAATGGTTACTCTCATAGGCCCCTGCTTTTACATGTTTCACTTCCCAAGCCTCTGCTTGATAAGTGTTATCAAGGGTACCAGAGCTTGTCAGAGATTTGGGATGCTTTGCTAGGCATTTGGTCTAGTGGTTAGCTTATTACACTCTTATGAACCTATGAACCTTAGTTTTGTAGTTTCATTTGCAGTGGTGTGAAGATTGTTTCTTACTGTAAGATTTTAGCATTGCTGATGCATTACACTGTACTATTTCCAAAAGTAGAGTTACCTCAATTAATCATTTATTAAAACTTTACTGGTAAATTTCTGCAGACTCTAGTGCCATAGTCTGTGGCAGGATTGTAGTAGTGGCAGTATTGTGAATTCTGCTCCATAATTTTTTCTTCAGTACTTTTTATAGGTATACATACCAGCTTAAAATTGCATTCCATTGCCTTTATGTTTACCTTGATACTGTTTTTCCCCAGTTCTTTGAGTGTTCCCCACCCCCAACTCATACATTAAGCTAAAAGTTTCTGAAATTCTAACTATAGGACCAAAGCTCCAGTTTGATTTTTTTTCCACAACTCTCCTGCTCATCTCGTGTTCTGGTTTTAAAAGTCTGTATCTCTTGCTTCCCCCCTTTATTGTAATCTGACTTCCAAAGTCCCTCCCTCTCTGCTTGCATTGCTAATGTTGGTTGAGTTACCTATTTAAGTACTTTCTGACCCATTGTTTTCCTTATATCCATAATACTAAGTGCTCATCCGGCAACCCAGTATTGCACTTGAGTAAACCTCCCGTACTACAAATTGTCTCTAGTACATTAAACAGCATTACTATCAGCACAATCTAACCTAGTATAGTGCCAAACGCCAAAGACTACCTATAGAGACATCTCTATAACCCGGTCCAAGACCATACACAAGTACAGGTCCAGACAACAGGGATATGTAGTTTCCAAATGTCTCCATACCAAGGTCAGTAGATATGGGCATCTTGAGACAATGTAGCAGTGGTCTTATGTTCACTGACAACCATTTAATCCTTAAAGAAACAAGCATAGTAATCAAAAGATGCAGATATACAATTTTACTGGAGTCATAAATCTTGCATACAAACAAGGTTCTCAAGAATACACACACTACATCCACCACATGTACTGTCTACCACACACATAGACCAAACTATGCTAAGGTATTGAAAAACAATCTTCCTGAACCATAAGGATATCCTAAGCCTATAAATGGTAACACCTATCATCTGCAATCTCCAAGGCACTCACCAAAAGCAACATTAAATGCCACACATATGCCTATACCCAGCGGAGCACCAAGAGCAAAGCTCATAAGGCAAGCCAACACATTACCCAGGACTTTTGTCATGGCGAACTCTATTGTAAGACACACAGATGACCCACTAAGTAGACTTAAACTGGAGCCAGGGTTTGTCAAGTTATGCATGCACTCAAGTCACTACACCACAGGTAGCAATATGATTCTATCAAAATTGATGTGGGCATTAATGATCTGAGACATACTTCCCTGGACTATATGAAGAGAGACATTGTTAATATCTCTGAATATGTGTCTCAGGAAGGTACCTGCCTTGCATTGAGCAGCATTCTACCTTCACCAAGGATGATGCCATAGTATGAGCAAAAGAAGACTGACTTCAATAATTGGCTTTGTTTCTGATGCTTTTCAGGGGGATTCAGTATTTGTCAGAATGGGAGGACATGGTTAGCAAACTACATTGCTTTGCAGAGGATGGTCTGCACCTTTCTGCCCTAGGTTTCTGAATATTGGCTAAAACTCTATCTCCCTTAGAACCTTTTTATGTAATGCCAAATTGACAACTTACTGACATAACAAATAAAACCAAAAGAACCCTAAAGGTGTTACTGCTGAATGCTAATTGTATATATAGCATCTATGTATATATAGAATGTATATACTCTACAAGCTGTCCTCACTCTGCGAATATAGACATCTGTGCCATTACTGAGACGTGGTTTAAATTCACAGAAACTACTGCAACAGTGCAAGGCTTTGCTGCTTTCCATATATTTAGTCCATCAGCCGTACATACAGGGACAGAAGGTAGAAGAGTCTCAGTTTATATTAGCAACAAGCATAACTTTACAGTGGCTGAACAGGATGATGGCGTGGAACTTATCCATATGCAAAACACCATAGACCAAGTCTCACACCGTATCCCTAGAATCCAATAGCTCCCCCCCCCACACACACATCGTCTATAAACTTCTCACCTAACATACTCTCTCCTAATAAATGCCCTTGATACAAAGGGACACAACTGGGTTGGAATGCACAGCTAGGCTTATTAAGGCCCTGGAGATATGGCTCAGTATATACCTATTAACCTGTGTCTGATAAAAATATGATTTTTTTTCAGTTTTGGGGTGGAGTTTTATTTTAATATTGAAAACATGAAGAGAAAGATATTTATTTTTTACTGTTTTATTGAATTAGTCCCATCCTACTATATTCTTACACTCAAACAATTTCCCAAAAGAGCAGATGGTGTTTTAGTTGTATTTTCAAACAGCTTGCAACTTAGTATCTCTCTGAGATAATCCTTTCCTTCTCCATTGCTTAAATACTTTCAGCAGCCATACAGATCAAACAGCCATAAAACACTTAGGATAAAAGTACGTTACATCCACACCCTCAGTGCACAACCAACACATCCACCATTGAGAAAATCATTATCCGAGGGGTACATTAATGCAAACAAGACTCTTTCAGACAATTTATCCTACATTTCTCCTCCTGCTGTCACCTTTACAACTTTCCTGAACTAAGCAGAGCCCCAGTTACATAGATTCAACAAGACCAGTGAGAAACAACCATAAACTAAAGTCTTAACCACTAACTGAGAAAATATAGCACTGTCTAGAATTCTACCAGACCCCTAGTGACCACTGTCCCACAAATATCATCTGCACACTCACTAAATCCTCTAAACTCAACATATTCAATGTCATTAGGAACTTTTCTAAATATAACAAAGATACTTTTACTTTCAAAACCTGCAATTAAACAATATTAAAATACCTCCCCTAAGACTATGATATGTCACTTTAGGGATACCTTTCAAACATCCTAAGTTAACAAGCTGTGCTCAGCAAGAAAAGAAATACATCTAATACTGTCACCTGGCTAACACTTGCAACCAAAGAAATAATGAGACACAGAGATAAAGCATGGGGTGCCTAGTGAACCCACAAATCTGCAGAAAACTACCAGTGCTATCAAAGGTCAAAGTCACCTGCAGAAAAAACACTACTTTACTGGTCATCACTGCATACATTGTAAAACTCATTCTTTTTAGTCATCACTCAGCTTCTAAAATCTTGGAAACCCACTAGCCTAATTCCCTACCCTCTGAAACTGACTTCATCATTGTCTGTATTTTTAATAGCCATTTCATCAGTACAGCTATAGCATGTACTAAAGACAGCCCCAGTTCAGTCCAACCAACCAAATCTCCACCTAACAGCAATTAACTCCTTTATTCTTCAGCCTACGCCCTCCATGACAAATAAATATCTCACTAAACTAAAACCAACCACCTAGCTCCAGAAAACTCCCTGCAGAGTACCTCATGCTAGCTGTTGGCATTGTGGCATAGCCTGTCTGTATCCTTATGAATATATATATATATATATATATATATATATATATATATATATATATATATATACATATATATATATATACACACACATGCACACACACACACACACACACACACACACACACACACACAAGAATCCCTGTTCTGTGGCTAATAGAAATAATATGTAATGCTGTTGCACAAATGCTGCATTTATACTGACCCATTGTCTACTCTCTACTTTGTCTAAGATCCTTGAGAAATGCATACACTCTTAACTATTAACTTTTCTTTAAAACAACAACCTCTACTTCCTGTCCCAGCATGGATTTTGTTTCTCCCACAGCACTCCTCTTCAGTCTTCTTACCATTCACAAGTGCAGAAATAACAGTTACCTGCTTTCTCTTCATTGACTTAAAAAAAAACTTTTGATGCAGTCTCTCTCAAAACTATTCTGGTAACTCTCATTCCTTTGCCTGCCTCACTCACTCTTAGAATGGTTTAATAGCTACCACAATAATAAGATTCAATGTGCTAAATGGCAACAATCCAAATTCACCTGACTTCCCATACCAATTGGAGTCCTACAGAGCTCAATATCTGACTCCGTACTTTTCAACATATTCATTAACAGACTTTCTTTTGCCTCAACTAACTCACCCCTTTTCCCATATGATGATGATTCAACTATTTTGACTCTACATAAATTGCATATTTGAATGTTTATCTATATTACTGTATACAATTCCTGTATATTCTTAACAAATGTATAATTATATTTACTTTACCTCTTGCAATATATGATTGTAATTGACAATTGACAAACCCTAAAAGTTAAGCTAATGCTGTTCATTCCCCCAGTTCAAAGTTTTGCATAAAATTAACCACCCTGCTTTCCTTTGATGTTGTCACCATTGAATCTGTTTCCCACACAAAGTGCATAGGCATTGTAATTGATGAAAGCCAACCAAAAACTTGAACTGCTGTACAGGGCAGAATCTTACTTAATAGGCTGCACTCACAAATGAATGACTGCAGGGGGCAGAGCCTAGATGGCAGACTGAAAGCAGCATTTTTTTGGAGCTCCAGAAAAATACTTTAAATAACAGGAAAATAATTATTTTTTTCTAGAAAAAAAAGCTAATTAACATTCTTTAACTTCTCTACTACCAATATACTAACTATGGAATATATTCTTCAAAAATTTCCTGTCAGAAATATCTGGAGTTTAAAACTGGTCTGGAAAAATGAGCGGTTCAAAGAATTCTCATGCAGAAACTACTCTGAGGAAAGAAATCCAGTTGATGTCTTCTACTCTACAAGAGTTATCTTTGAAAATGGACAGTTTCAAGGACAACTTGGAAAATGTAAGAGAAAGTTGTCATAAACAAACTGAAACCTTCAGAGAACTACTACAGTAGCATCAAACCAAAATAGTAAACATTGAAGAGTCTTTGTCTGATATAGATGGAAGGCTTAGAGAGGAGGAAATTCAGGGTGAATTTCTTCAGCATCATAATAAGTGGCTTAACAACAAGATGGATGATTTGGAAAATAGAGAAAGGAGGTCTAATGTAAGAATCTTTGGGTTACCTGAGAAGACTGAAGGTGATGATATTATTTAATTTCTTAATTCCTGGCTACCTGACTTTTTAGATCTAAAAGAAGGACTCTCATATGGTATAGAAAGAGCTCATAGAGCTATTGGGAAACCTATTCCATCATCTTCTACATCCACACCCAGATCTGTTATAGTAAAATTTCTTTCTTATGTTGACAAAGAACTAGTTCTTAAATGTGCTTGGAGGAAAAGACCACTGAAGTATAATCAGAATTTAATCAGATTTGATAATGACTATTCCTCTACAGTCCTAGAAATGAGGAAAAAAGCTTGGCCACTTGTGAAGTTACTCAAGCAAAACAAAATAAAAGCCCAACTTGCATATCCTGCAAAAATAAGGATTTTTTTTCAAATGAAATGAGGTCATTTAATGACATTGAGGAAGAAATTACTTTCTTCAAAAACAATAACATAATGCCAGTTCCAGAGGAGGATTGGTCTTCAACTACTTCACTGAAAAGATCCCCTGAGAAAAATACTTGGATTGATGTGAAGAAAAAAAAAGCAAAGAACTGATACAAAAAGTATTACTTCTACTGCTTCTCTCAAAGAATCAGCTAAAACTAAAAGTCCTTGCTAAAGGTAATATAGTATGTATTGTCTATCTAATTTCTCAAGTATTTTGCTAATTTCCTTTCACTTTAGTCATTGCTTCATATATGTACTTTTGGTTTGTTTATTAACTTATACACAATAGACTGATAACAATAGTCTAACAGACACTGCTATTTCACACTAATTTGGGATGGGAAAGTGTAGAAAAGCATTGTTTAGGAAAGATGCCTAATAACACATCCTATACATTGAAATGTGAAACTGCATAGAATGGTTTTGTTTTCATTAAGTATTTTATTGCTAAATGGAATATGAGCTTTAAGCATATATTTTATTTTCCCAATGAAACAAGCCCTTTGATTAATTTTGATTGTTTATAGTGTCTGTGGAATCATTATATCAACCACAGTCTTGTTTTTTCAGTTAAACCACTTTTTTTTCCCAAAAAATGTCTTTCTCGTACTCGAGACTTGTAAACAGTTATTCCTGTATAACTCGCGAGCATGCAAATGCGTTTATCACATTAATTTACACACAGTATGCTTGTTTCTTTCTCTCACTCACTAGATATACCCCTTTCATATTACCGGTGTTCTCATTTAAGAAATAGTATGTCATCAGGTGGATTAATAGAAAATTTGAAAGGCATTAGCAAGGTTACGATGATGCCTAAAGGTTAATTCTATTTACTTACTTTCTTCTGTTCATATAACATAGGAAACCTCCTTATGCATAATTTGTTGTGTAATCCACACTCTCTTTCTATTATCAAATTGAATATTATCCCAAAATATTGAGGGAACCATGTTCTGTCCTACATAACTTCCTATACAAGTCTGAAGGAAAACATTGTTAATGAAGTAATGGTACATGCCCCTATACACTTCCTCTAGATCTCTTGTACTCCTTAACTTCATTGAACATAAAAAAATTTTAAAGTTATGAAGTAAGGAAATTCCAAGGTACATGAGTGTATTTGTATTAAAATTACTTGTCAACACATATATATGCTGGTCATTACACATAAAAATTCAGCTAGGGAATTCAGATAAATAACTTAAAATTAATAATGTATATACATATGAAGCCATACAGACATAGAGGGCAAAGCAGAATTATTTAACAATAGTTCTTTTTATAAGACATATTCAAAGTTTGATATGAATTACACAGGACTAGGTCAACAAATAAAATAAGAATGAGACCTTATGATGCTTATGTTTTAACATAGCCAGATTGTAATAAGGAATGTTTTGTAATGAACTGGGAAACAATTACATCCTCAAGTGGGAAAGGGTGTGCAAGGTATTAGCTGTTTTTTGATCTTCTGTTGTGGCATGTACTATGAGAAAACTTATATCTGAAGTATTATACTATAACTAGGCATTGCAGATGTAGAGTCCATAGCTGAGAATGTTTTTATGTATGCTGCTTCTTTTAGACAAACCATTTTAAGTAGCAGGAATGCATATTTCATGGTATATTTACCCCTTTAGGGAACTGATCATGTTGAAAAGTCACTATTATTAGGAACTTGACAGAGTGGATATCTTACTTCCTTTTCAAAGGGTGGTAACATTTTACAGACCACTTTACTGTCAATGCTCCATCTCTATGATGCAACATTAAAATGTACTGATATTTTGCTTAAATATTGTATGTCTGAATCATGACCCTGTGACTCTTGTTTATATTAAGATAAAAATTCTAACATTTTATCACTTGCATTAAACTGTTCAGGGTTCACTCTAAATTAATGACAAACTAACTCTCTATTTGGAGCACCGTGTAATGTAATAAGTAAGATGTGTGCTTCTTTTACGTGCTAGATACCTTGTACAGCAACGTTCTAGTAGGAACTGTATACACCAAGGGGTTTCTTCATACACAGATTACTGTGAACTCTGTTCTTAAGCTAATTCACTTGAGTGAATGTAGATATCTTAGAAAATATACTGGTTCACTGTTTATGGGGAGAGTTATTGTACTGTTTCCTCTTTTGCTAGTAGTACTGCAGAAAGTAAAGAGTTGTGGGGAAAGCACTTGCACACTACTGTTCTGGATATGACATATAGACAGTAGAAGGTATCATTCCCAAAATATTCCCGCCGAAAATTAGATTCTATAAAAAACACATTTATGTGACTCATAACTCTTGAGTAAATTAGACAAAACATTTCAGTGGAAGAAGGCTTTGAAAAAAGGCATTTTTCTTACTCTGGATCTGGTTGTAGTAATAAGTAAATACTGACCTTACTACTTGTCATTAAAAAATAGGCTATTTTAAATGAACATGATTAATAAGCTTTATCTCTAGATAATGCTGAAGAACTACCATTATGCTGGATAGAGTAATGGAAGGTATTGTGGGATAGTATTGACTAGCTTTAAAATGTCATTTGTTCAATAGAAGGGAAATGAAAAATAATAAAAGTAAAGTTACCACAATAAAAAGTAGAAGCCCAGGTTTATAGTTGATACTACTGTTAATATACCTCACAACACAAGCTATAGGTATCCTATAACCCAGATACTGAATGAAATGGTTGGTGTATAGGGATTTACTAGTGATGGAAGGAAACAGAATTATTGTAACACTTTTTCATGATGTTCTAGCTGTACTATACAAATGTTTGTTCAATACAAAACTCTGTACCTGGTTTTCCACACACAAATGTTAACTGTGATAAACTTTATAGTCAGAATTCTATATTGTGTTTTTCCATAATGAGCATTTATTCATGTGTGTTATTGGTTAAAAATAGTTGTTTATGCTGGGGAATAATCTACCATACATTCTCCAGAGTAACATATAATGGGGCCTCTAATCTTTCAATAGAGTTTGGTTTATTTTCAGTAATGAGGGTTAATCTGACTGAACTTTTTAGTTCTGTCAGATTGGGAATGATTTTCATTCCATATTTAATAAAATGTTACTTTAAGTATCTGTACACATGTTTGAGATTATCTACTATATACATGTTTTCTTTACTTTTTGGCCTCCTTTCAGTTCTAAATTATATAATTCAAAAGGAATCAATAATCTGTTTATTAGATTTAATATATGTATGAAAGTTACACAGCATTTAAGTAACACAATATCTTGTCACTATATCCAATTCAAATACTCAATAGTAAATAACTAAGATGGACATAGTGTTCCTCTCTTTAAACGTTAATGGTTTAAATAACCCAAGGAAAAGATCCAACTTACTTAAATATCTAAAATTAAATAAAGCACAAGAGGTATTCTTGCAGGAAACTCACTTTAAAGCTAATGATAACTTCATTTGGAATCTTAATGACTTTCTAAGGTTATCTAATTCATCATATAGTAAAAAAAAACAGGGGTATTAATACTATGGAGGAAAAATGTCACCAATCCTCAAGTTATTTGTAAATATGAAGACAAACATGGTCTCTTATCAATTGCAATAATAAGATTTAGTAATAGAATTTGGACTTTGGTGAACTGATATTGGTTCCCTGGTATAGGAGTAGGAACAGTTAAAAAGCATATAGTTCTTATCAACAAAACTTTGAAGGGTAATATAATTTTGGGAGGGGATTTTAACTGTACTTTAGATAGTTTGGAGACTACTAATAAAATACCTTTCTGTATTACTTCTACAGGGAGAACTCTTATAAATGGATAGAAAATTTGCAATTATTAGACTCATTTAGTCCCAAGAAAGATAATTCATTATTATTTTCTCATAGTGATCATAGATTCAATACCCAAACAAGAACTGATAAAATATTTGTATCCCAAGATGTAAAAATGAAACTATCATATTTTTCTATAATCCCTTGCCCCTTATCTGATCATAACTCACTCATTTTTAAATTTCAAATGGACTTTAAGAGATTGACCTTTACTAAAAGAATCTCGGCCTACATCACTAAATTAAAACAGTTCAAACCATGGCTGGACTTGGAAATACAATACTTCTTAGATACAAATTATACTAATGACATAAACATAGTTATTTTATGGGATTCCCTAAAGGTATATCTTTATAGTAAAATTATTACTTGGTGTAATAACAAAACAAAGGAATGGGAATAAGAATTAGTTAATACTCAAAAGCAAATCATAGAAATTAACTCCAAGGATGTGATAGATCCAGTTGCAAAAAAAATAAATAAATAATTGAGGAATTAAATAAAAAAATGCAATGATATCTTAACTCACAAAACCAGTTTGGCTTTGGAAAATTTTAAGCTAAATTCTTTCTCTGTCTCCCCCATATATATGCATAATCTAGCAATGAGATTAAAAAGACATTCCACTGAAAATAATATCACAAATATAATTCATGAAGGAAAAAACAATAAAAATGTCTCAGTTTAAGAGACATCTTGGAAGCCTTTAAATTTCATTTTATAAAACATCACAATAATAATGATTCACATCATAACAACTTAGACTTAGGCTTGGACTCCTTAAATATAAACAAAATACTGGAAAGCTTAATCATAAATATTCAAAAACAAATTACTGTTGAAGAAATTAATGAAAAAAATAAAGAAAGTAAAAGCAACAAGGCTCCAGGTATAGATGGAATCATTATTGAAATGTATAAATTATTTCCAGATTCTGCTATAACAGTTATGCAAAAAGCACTAAATGAAACATATTCACAAGGCACAATTCCACCTTCATGGAGATATTTGCTGATCACTCCTATATTAAAGGAAAATAAGAATCCCAACCTAAGCAGTTCATATAGACCAATTTCACTCCTTAATAATGACTATAAAATTTGTATGTCTATATTGGTTAATAGAATTAAAAAAATCACTAATTCATGTCATAAGTGATGACCAAACTGGTTTTATTTATAATAGATGCACCCATGATAACATTCAAAGAATTTTAACGTTTATATACATTTTAAATAGAGACAAACATGAGGCCCTAATAGTCACTTTAGACATTAAAAAGACTTTGGGCCAGATTCAGGAAGGCTTACACGGAGTTCAAGAGTAGTGTAAGCCTCCGTGTAAGCCTCCCGATTCAGGAACAGCCCAAATCTCCGTGTAAGAGACAGCTAACACGTCTCTTACACGGACTGGGCGTGGAAATGCTCAATATCTCATTTGCAGCTTAAAGATATACAAATGAGGTATTTGAGCGATCCACGAAGCCGAAACCAGTCTGTGTAACGGATTGAAGTTGCAGAAATGTACTCAGCTGACAACTGAGTACATTTCTGCAAAATTAAAACGGAGCCATGTCAGCTCCAAATAAAGGGTGCATATGTTTCATTACATGCCAATGGCCAAATATGTGGCCATTGGCATGAAAACTGTTGCAAAAATAAGTTATATAACTTTTTTTTTTTCACGGATTTCTGGTTTAACTGCAGCGCACACCAAGCAAACGGGTGCGCTACCTAAAACTTAAAACCGGCTTATAAGCCCACAATTGTGGGATTTATGTATTACATGGAATGTCAATGGAGGGACTTGCAGACCAAAAACAATATGGCCTCCGTTTAGTGGTTGTCAAGGGGAAGCTCCGTGTAAGACATGTAACTAAGCATTACTAGGCAATCCTATGTAAATGAGGGTTACAATACTGAATCACACTGCCACATAGGTAATGAGCACTTTCTGAGTAGTGTAAGAGTTAGAGAAGGGGGAGGAACAGATTAAGAGGTAGGTGGCATCATGGGGGGGAAGGATAGTAATACATGTACCAGATTGGAGGGCAATGTAAGGTAACAGATGACAGACAGACATCAGGGAGGGAGGTGTGTCCCAACAGAACACTAGGAAAGTCAAGAAATTGAGGGTATACGCTATCCCTACACTCAAAGTTTCTTGAAATACGTGCATGCGCGCGTGTAAGGCAGGTTCAACATGTGGGAGCATGTTGCAAACCGTTTACAATGGTTTGCGTGGGCGTGCATGTGTGTAAGGCAGTGTGCATGCGTTTTAACATGAATCAGCCAAGCTCACACCGTGTAAGGATGTGTGCGCGCGTGTAACACCATGTAGGAATGTGTGCGCGTGTTTAAGTGACTGTGAGCGTGTTTAAGCTGGTGTGCACATTGCTCCTCCTCAGGAAACATAGAGGAAACAGGAAACAACTAAAATACAGGGAAACTGCCAGAAGATCTTGCTGGAGTTAATTGGTGGAAACAAGTAGAAGCAGGCAATTACACAAGCAGACTAGAAGCCCAACCCAGCACTTAAAACACTGCAAAGAGCAGTGCAAGCTGTTTCTCACAAGAGATACTGCCAGAAACTGAGCTATCAGAATTGAAAACTGAAAAAAGCTGAACTCAGAGCAGAAATGCTAGGGGCTGCCATAGCTATTATAATCAGGCATAGGCGAATTGCTGAGGGTGGTGACAATGCAGATGCTGACAGACAACCCAGAGTGAGGAGAAGGAGAAGAGTATACAGGCCCAGGGTCACCTACCATGGGTTACATGAGCTGGAGATAGTAGAGCACTACAGAGTGGACAGAGACCTTCTGCAGCAGATTGTTGAGCTGTGCAGGCCACGTCTCACACACAGAACCAACAGAGGGGAACCCATCCCAGTGGAAACCAAGGTATGTGTTGGCCTAAGAATACTAGCAACAGGTACCGTCCAGAGACCAACTGGTGATATGATGGGGATATCACAGGCATCAGCCTCCAGAGTACTGCACCAGTTCCTGGATGCCATGTCACCACATGTCAGTGATCATATATATGTCCCTAATGACCGTGAGGTTGTGGCCAGCAATATGCGTCTCTTCCAGCAAATAGCGGGATACCCTGAGGTGCTGGGTGCAATAGACTGCACGCACATACACATCAAAGCACCAGCCGGTGAGCGGGGTAGAGCCTACATTAACCGCAAGGGATACCCCTCCATCAACTGCCAGGTCGTGTGTGATGCCCAGGGCATAATAATGAATGTGTGTGCTGGCTGCCCTGTGAGCTACCACGATTCCCATATCTGGCATCTGACGCAGCTGTACCAATCATTTGCCAATGGTGACTTCCCACACGGACACCTAGTGGGGGATGCAGGTTATGCACTTGAGCCGTGGCTGATGACACCCATCAGAAATGCACACACACCTGAACAGGAACGCCATAATGAGGCACACGCACAAACACGTAATGTCATAGACCGTGTGTTTGGGCTGCTCAAGTCACGGTTCTGGTGTCTGGACACATCTGGTGGAGCCTTGCAGTACACACCAACTACATGTACCCAAATGATCATGATATGTGCTATGCTACATAATATGATCCTGGAAACAGCTGCAGCAGGACCAGCACAGGGCTGGGCCAAACATCCCCACCATTGCCAAGGCCACCACAGGCAGGGGTGACTCGGAGGAGGAACAACCTGACCTTGTCCCAGTAGGCAGAAGGAGGCATGCCCAGTATGCCCTGGCCTTGGCAAAGAGGCAACGATAGCACATACACTTGGTCAGTAGGAACACTGGGACTGATACCCACTCTGACTCACTCATACAGTAACAGGGATGCCTAACATGACACAACCTGCTTCCAAACATGTACAGGGAGTGTAGTATGTGCATCCGACAGAGGCGGCCCTGCAGCACCACCTGAGGCATGAATGCCATGTGTTAAGTAATGTAATATCATGTACCATATGCACATCTGAGGACCCCAACTAACATCCACCCTCAACAATCATAAACCACAAAAACACAAACCCACCTCATGGGTACCACAAGGGATAGGAACCTAGATGTAATGCTACCCAATGCCAGAAGTATAAACATCAAGATGCGTGCAGTGTAAACACACACAGTATAGAGAATGTAGATATCAGTGCTGTAATAGAAAACAGGGTCAAAGCCCACATCAGCACCCTGACACTACCAGGTCACACCTCATACAGTGATGTACATGTGCAAAAACATGGAACAAGATAAAATTGAGGGTGACTAGCAATAAATGGCATGGATAACCACACACCCATGTTTGTACCACAACAAGAAGCAACATGGAATAGCCATGGTCAAAATCCAATGGCTAAAACTGACTACTACTATATAGCTTGCTGCAGACCACTGTCCTAATAGCAGGAACTGCCCCAGGCCTATGTTCATAGGTTCATAGGTTCATACTAGGCTATCTGCCCTAGGGCATTTATAAGCCTAGCCCAGAGTTTTGTGGCTTCTGCCACCCCTTCAATTTGATGGATAGTATGCCCATTATTTTGCTGTGCCTCTGTCAAGCAGTGATACTGAGGTTATCCCTGGGGTATACCTGCAATCTCCCATCCATTGGTCAAGATCTCACTCGAACAAAGCCAGTGAGGTGCTCAGCCTCACATGTACCAGGATGTTGTTCCACAGCATAGGGACTCTCTGGGTGATGAATCTGTCCCTCCAGCACATCCTATTAATATCTGTGTTGAGGTTTAAGTCTCCTGCCCTTGTAGTTCTGATGGATGTAGAGGTCTTGAGGTGAAGCATGTTCATTAATTCTGGGATGGACATAGCCTTGTATGTCAGGCACAGGTCACCTCTGAGCAGACGGTAAGCAACTGAATACAGCTGGAATTCCTTCAGTCGGGCAGCATAAGAAATATGTTTGAGACCCTTTCACCTCCTGTTGAGGAATTTGTGGGCCCATCCAATTGCCGCAGGTGTTGGGCCACATACATTCTGAATGGGGCATTGTATGCAATCATTGGTCTGATGAGTGATGAGTACAGGGGAACAATGACCTCCCTTGATCTAGATGTGAATCCCTGCATGATGAGGTGGCCAATGTAGAAGGTCTTCCAAACTACCCTGGCAATGTGAGTGTCAAACAAAAGGTTACTGTCAACCTGGGTGCCCAGGTCCCTGATAACCTCCTCTGTGCTTAGAGGATTGCCACCTAGATGGGAACCAGTGGTAACCTTGTTCTTCCTGAAGGGTATGGCTATGCATTGTTTAGTGTTTAATGTAAGGCCATGGCTCTGGCACCAGTTATCCGTGTCTATGAGACCCTTCTGAAGGATGTCTGTGTCAGATGGGTTTCCAACTATGCTTCCCAGTTTGCAGTCATCTTCAAACTTTGTCAGCCATAATCCTCCTGTGTTTGCTCGTACTTCAGAAAAGTAGATGCTGAACAAATGTGGGCCCAGGACTGAGCCCTGTGGGACACCACTTGTAACAGCTCTGGAGTGTGACATGGCACCAGCAACTTTGACCCTGTGTGTGCCGTCACGTAGCCAGTTTGCAACCCATGCTGTGATGTATGGGTTCACAATTAAGCTGGTGATGTTTTCAATGATACCTGAGTGGGGTATTGTGTTGAAAGCCTTTGCCAGGTCAAGGTAGGCTGTGTGGACTGCCTTGCCCACGTCAATGGCCTGGGTGACTGTCTTGAAAAAGTCAACCAAGTTTAAAAGGCATGATCTGCCCTTGACAAAGCCAAACTGGATTGGATCCAATGTCTGCAGGTCCCCTATGTCTTCATTTATAATTCCCATTATGATCCTCTCCATAGCTTAGCAGAACAGGCTTGTCAAGCTGATGGGATGGTAGTTTCCGGGGTTGGTGGAGGCACCTCCTTTGTGAAGTGGGTCCACCATTGCCGTATGCCACTCTTTGGGCACATATCCCGAGGTGAGGCTACGATTAAACAGCTGCCCTAATTGTGGGTGTAATTACTCATTGAGTTCATGGAGCACACAACTGGGGACACCATCAGGTCCCATGGATAAAGTGTTTTCTGCCTTGGATAGAGCAGTTCCCACCCCAGCATTGGAGATGTTTGGGGGGCTACAATCCTCTGGTGTAGATACCCTCCAGTTGGGCGGAGGGGGCGTGAGAAATCTGCACTGAACCTGTCAGCCATTATGTTGGCAATGTCTGTAGGTGCAGTGATATCTACATCATTCCAAACTAATTCTGAGCATATCTGGGAGTTCCCTCCCAGGTTTCAAACATACGTAAAAAGGCCTCATGATTGTCCCTTGAGTCCTGAGTGGGTTTACTCTCAAAACTTGCCTCGGATGATTGTATGGGGGAACCCAGTGTTTTACTCACAATGAGCAGGGGTGTCTTCCCTCCTACGGCGCACGCTCTATCTCGTAGTAGCTCCTTCCTTGTGTTGTAGAGCTTGTTTATGGCTAGGGTCCACCAGACTGGATGCTTGCCTGTGATACAAAGAGTCTTTGTTTTGTTTGTTATTGCCTGATCCATGCAGTCCTGGAGGTGCTGGTAGAAGGCATTTCTAAGTGATACAGTGGCTTGGGTAATGGTGTCCGCTGGCTTGGGGGCCTTGAAAGAGACCACACCAGTCCTTAGAAATGTGAAGTCGGCATTTGAGAAGGTCTTCACTGTTTGTTTGTCTATCTGGGGTGTGGGTGGGATGTGGACTCCCACTGAGAGTAGTCCATGATCTGATCTCACCAATGATGGGTATACTTCTGGTGTTGAACAGTGTGACCCCATGTTCATGATGATGAGTCCTAGTATGTTGCCTCCACTTGTGGGGATTGGGACCAGTTGTTCCATGGCATTTGAGTGTATGAACTCTTGGAACCTTTGTGTTAGAGTGTTGTGGCTTGATTAGTGATCCCAGTCTATATGTGGATAGTTGGAATCACCCAGTAGGATGGTGTTTGGAGATACATTTATCCCCTTCAGTGTTTGCAGGATAGCTGTGTGAGGTACCTGAGTTTGAGAGGGTGGCATGTAACATGCTACAAACTGCAGAGCAGTCTTGCCTACGGTCACTGGCACCTGGATGGTCTCCGATGCATCGTGTGTTGTCACCAACCATGAGGTGAGGGTGTCCTTGATGAATATGGACACCCACCATCCTTCTTGGTGTTGTCCGGATTCTGGTGCCGGAACGCATGATATGAGGTAACACCCGATAGTGCCGGGGTGCTGTCAGAAGCTTTGAACCAGGTTTCAGGCACAGCACAGACATCAATGTGCTACATACTGAGAAGGGCATAGAGTGTGTGCAGCTTGAGGTTGAGACCTCTGGCATTGAGCTGCATTACCCTTAGTGTCTTTCCTTTACTGTGTTCTAGGGTGGTAGGTGTAGAATCTGAATCTTGCATATAAAAGGCACAATGGGGGTGGCAAGAGCATCATCCGAAATCTGGAAGCCCAGGGGTGACAGGTGCAAGCCATCCCTTGCAAATCACCGTGGCCTGTCCAGCATGTCATCCCAGGCAGACAGACATTGGACCCCCTTTGAATGACACCATAGTTAAAGCAAAATATTACAGCTGATCATCTTGTCTCTGTTTATGTGGCATCATACTTGGTGAAGGTAGGATACTGCTGAAGGTCAGGGTCACACCTGCCTGGCCTACATAATCAGAGGGATCCTCTATGTCTCCATGT
The DNA here is from genome assembly GCF_019279795.1 of Protopterus annectens. Classification (NCBI taxonomy): domain Eukaryota; kingdom Metazoa; phylum Chordata; order Ceratodontiformes; family Protopteridae; genus Protopterus; species Protopterus annectens. The sequence continues at coordinate 567,945,831 of NC_056745.1, forward strand.
AGTCCAGGGAGGTACATCTCAGGTCGTTCACACCAGCATGGATAATGACTGGGTCAGACTTGTACTTGCAGTTGAGTGACCTGAGTGCTTGCATTATGTGGTGGATTCCAGTGCCTGATAGGCAGCTTAGTGTGACCTCCTCCATACCCGATCTGGTGAGCGGGACGTCAGTGTGTCTGACTATGGAGTCACCTATGACAAGTGTGTCTGGCATTGTGTTTGGCCTTAAGGGCTGTGATTGTTTGGCACACCGACTCTGTGGTCAATGTGTTGCATGTGCTGTGCCCTGTGGAGGCAGTTGTGTGAGTGTCTGCTGTGGTGGCCACTGCCGTTTTGGTAGAATTCTGATCAGAGCCTCTGAGTATGTCTCTGTGTGTCTATGTGTATGATCTTAAGTTGTGATAGTGCCATGTGAGACTGGATTTGTGATGTGTGTGGTTACCTTCACCTTCTCTCTGGTCTTGCTAGTCCTATGTTGAGAGAGCTCAGCCTCCACTTTGGCTATATAGTTGCATCTCTCACATGTATGTGTGTTTTATGGGAGAAGGAGAGGGTTGTCAGTGTACATGAGGCAAGTGTAACATTGCCTCAATATTCCCAGGTTCACCAGCTGAGCAGGAGAGGACACTAGCAACTGATCCCTAGACATGCTAGAAGGAATAGACAAAACAATGTTGGAATACAGGGAGATATCAAGCCCCCCAAACCACATCATAGTGTTTGATTGACAATACCTACACATACACCATAGTTTCATAGTGTCATAGTCTACTACTAGGCTATCTGCCCTAGTGCATGTATAAGCCTAGCCATAGTGATGTGGCTATTGCCACCCCTTATAGTGGTAATAAGTGTACAGAATAGATTCTGAATATTGTGCCTCTGACTTAGTAGTGACACATTATGACCCCCTTACATAATTGAATAACATGACTGTGCCTCTGTCTAGTCTGTGCCTCCGTCTCATATGCAGTTGTCCAGATGTCTCCTGAAGAGAGTCAGTGAGGGACTCTGTCAAACATGAACTGGGATACTCTGCTAGAGTGTGAGATGCCTCTGAGTTATGACTCTGTCCCTCCAGCATGTCCTATACATGTATGTGCTGAGGTTCAAATCCTCAGCTCTCATGGCTCTGGTGGATTTGGATTGCTTGCAGTGGAGCATGTCCACCAAATCCTGATTGGACATGGTCTTGTATGTCAGGCATAGGTCACCTGTAAGTATGCGGTATGACACTGAACAAAGCTGGATTTCCTCTATTCTGGAAGCATATGACATGTGTTGAAGAACCCTGATCTTCATGGTAGGTACATTTGGGGTGTCTCCAGCTGTTGCAATTGCTGGGCGAGGTACATACCATATGGGGCTTTGTATTCAATCATGGGCCTGATAAGGGAGAAGGATAGTGGAACAATGACCTCCTATGATCTTGATGGAAAACCCTCCATGATAAGGTGGGCAAGATAGAAAGTCTTCCTAACCACTTTGGCAACAGGGGTGTCAAAAGAGATGTCACTATCTACATGTGTCCCCAGGTGTCTGATTTGTTGTCTGTGCTCAGTGGGTTGCTGTCTATGTATTGATCTGTGGGTACTTTGTTCCTCCCAAAGGGGATGAATACACATCAGTTGCATTCAGTTTCAGGCCATGCGTCTGGCACCAGCTATCCGCCTTTGTGACGGCATTCTGTAGTATGTGTGTGCCGGCTGATGTATTCACTATGGTGCCTAGGTTGCAGTCATCTGCAAACTTTGTCAGCCACAACCCCCCTATGTTTGCTTTCACATCTGAAAAGTAAATACCATTTAAGAGGGGGTCCCAGGACACATCCTTGTGGGACACCACCTGTGACTGGCTTCGAATCTGACAAGGCATCTGCAATGTTGACTTTATGGGTTCTGTTTCTTAGCCATTTTGCAACCTATCCTGCAACATATGCTGTTATATGTCAGCTGTTGAGCTTGGCTATGATGCCTGAGTGTGGTATTGTGTCACAGGCCTTAGCCAAGTGCAAGTAGGCTGTGTGGACTGCGTAGCCCTCATCGATGGCCCTACTGACAGTTTCATAGTAGTCAACTAGGTGCAAAAGGCAGGATCTGCCCTGTACAAAGCTGAACTAGGTGGGAACAAGGGTCCGTAGGTCAGTAATGTGTCTGTGTAAGAGCTCCATAATGACTCTTCCCATATCTTTGCAGACAAGGCTGGTTAAGCTTGTGTGGTGGTAGTTGCCATGGTCTGTGGAGGCATCTCCTTTGTGGAGTGGGACCACTGTTGCCGTATGCCAGTGTTCAGGTACATATCCTGTAGCAAGACTAAGGTTAAATAGCAGTTGTATATACGGGTCCAGCCCCTTCTGGAGTTCACATAGCATGCAACTGGAGATACCAGCAGGTCCCATGGATGCTGTGTACTTGTCTTTGCTGAGTGCGGCTCTCACATGGACATCCAAGATGACAGTGAGGTTACATACAGCAGTGATAACTATCTTCTTTTGGGGGTGAGGGAGGGGGTAAATCGCACTGAAGTTGTCCGCCGGAATGTTGCCAATATCTGTCAGGTCACTGGAATATATGTTGTTGTGTACCAACTCTGAGCATATCTGAGGGTTCACAACCAGGTGTCTGACATAACCGAAGAAAGCAGTGTGGTTACCTTCATTGTATTTGGTGATTTATGTCCCCAAGTTGACCTTGCATGTCTTTATGAGATAATGTAGCTTTCTACTAGTGCTGATCACAGCTGTCTTCCCTTTTGGAGATGTACCTCTGTCTTGCATTAGTAACCCTCATCTGTCATACAGTTTGTTCATGGCTGGGGTCCACCAGACAGGACACTTTCCATTTGTGGAGAGGGTCCTGTTTTTATTTGTGATTGCATGGTCCATGCTGTCTGACATCTAGCTAAGGGGAGGTCATTGTGGTTCTGCAGTTATCTTTCATTAGCATTAGAAATGACCACAACAGCCCCTGTGGGGTGTACCTCATGCAGACACATCCAGCACCTGTAAAGCCCACAACAGTACCTCACCAGGAGTATGACAGAGCTGGAACACATGTAATGTGTAGCCTGATTAAACAGAGTGCAGCTCCACACACTGCCATGCTGTCCACCCAGATGCAAGCTGTGCCTGATGTAGAAAGCCATGTCCAAGCTGGAATCAATGCACATGCTGCATCTTGTACAATCTGAATGGCAGGGAGCTATGCACATGAGGGACCTGAACCCCAGCACTGACATATTTAGGACAAGGCTGTACTGCATTATCCAAAACACAGAAGCCACCTCCACGCATGAGTAAACTACCAGTACAGGTTGTCCGTAGAGACACTAGTTGAGTCCCCTCAACAGGAATCCTAATGAGTGGATGGGAGATGGGAGGTTTACCCTGGCTATCAATGTTATGTCACAGCTAGACAGAGGCACAGTATACTAAACAAGACATATGTCATGGCAAACTACACTTACAATGTGTTGATGGACAAACACACTCTCCGACTAGCATTAGAAATGGCCTAGGGCACATCGGTAGTGTTTGCCAATGTACACCCATGTTGTGGAATACACTACTGATGTTGGATGAGGCTGTTATAAGTAGTTCACATCTGAACATAATGCAACATGGTCAGATAGGTTCATAGGTACATAGGTTTATACTAGGCTATCTTCCCTAAGGCAGGTATAAGCCTAGCACAGAGTTCATTGGCATACACCACCCCTTATATGGAAACAGTACTGTGCCCATTATTTTGTCATGCCTCTCCAGCAGTGACACAGTGACGATCCCCGGGTTAAACATATGACCTTCCATCCACAGGTCAAGATACCTCTTGAACACAGCCAGCAAGGTGCTCTGCCTCACATGGACCGGGATTGTATTCCACAGCATAGGGAGTCTCCGGGTGATAACTCCATCCCTCCAACATGTCCAACGTACATCCCTGCTAAGGTGCAAGTCACCTGCACTAGTGGTTCAGGTGGATCTGCCAATTCTGAGGTGGAGCATGTCCATCAATCCCTGTTTGGACATGGCCTCGCATGTCAGGCACATGTCACCTCTAAGCAGATGGTATGTGAGTGAATAGAGTGGGAGTGTCTTCAATCTGGCAGCATATGACAGCTGTTGGGGTTCCTTGATCCTTTAGGTGGGGGACATTCAGGGTGTCTCCAATTGCTGCAGATGTTGGGTGAGATACAGCCAGAATAGGGCATTCTATGTGATCACCGGTCTGATAAGTGAAGAGTACAGGGGAACAATGACCCACTAGATCTGGATGTGAATCCCATCCTGATCAGGTGGGCAATGTAGAAGGTCTTTCTAGCCACATTAGCAACGTGAGTCTCAGAAGAACGGCGACTGTCAACCTGGGTCCCCAGGTCCATGATAACCTCCTCTGTGCTTAGAGGATTGCCACCTATATGGTAGCTTGGGGTTACCTTGCTTTTCCTGAAGGGTATGTCTACACATGTTGTGCACTTTGACTTCAGGCCATGGCCCTGGCACCAGCTATCAGTTACTGTGAGTCCCTTCTGAAGGATATCCGTGTCTGATGCACTGTCCACTATGGCGCCCAGTGTGCAGTCATCTGCAAACATTGTCATCCAAAGTCCTCCCATGTTGGCCTGTACTTCTGGGAAGTACATGACAAACAATAGGGGCCAAGGACTGAGCCCTGTGTGACACCACCTGTGACCAGCCTGGAGTCTAACATAGTGCTAGCAACTCTAACCCTGTGGGTCCCGTCCTTAAGCCAGTTTGCAACCCATCTTGTGACATATGGGTTTACATTTCAGTTGTTAGGGTTTCCCACAATACCTGAGTGGGGTATTGTGTTGAAAGTGTTTGCAAGGCCAAGGTAGGCTGTATGGACTGCCTTTCCCCAACAATGGCCTAAGTGACCGTTTTGAAGATGTCAACCCAGTACAAAAGGCATGATCTGCACTTGACCAAGCCAAAATGGGATGGGTACAATGTCTGCATGTCCCCTATATCTTTGTTTATGAGCTCAATTATGATCCTCTCCATAGATCTGCAGACTACATTTGTTAAGCTTATGGGGCAGTAATTACCAGGGTCTGTAGAGGCACCGCCTTTGTGCAGATGTGCACAACTGGACCCTAACCAGGCTGGTGTGCACACTATGGAAATGTAAAGCAGTGATAGGACTAAAGCCCAGGATACTGACCACCACAGTGAAAGTACTGAAACACTACACTATACAGTGCTATAGTGTTAGGTCAGTATGAACGGATGTTGACAATTGTGTGCAAAGTATCCCATGCAAAACCTGCAGGCACAATATACTCCCTGTTTTGTTCACACAAAAAGCATTTGGACAGTAACTACACAACATGGCACAGAACACACAACCATAAACTGGAGGTATTTGTTGAAGGTCACACTCATCCACAAATGTGATGGGCTGCAGAGTTCAACATATGTAAAGCCCACACTGGGCATGCTCACACACTTAGATAAATGAGACATCTTTCACACAACATGCCATGGGAAGGCTGAACTGGGCATGCTCACACACTTGGTCCAAATGTTACTCCTAGCAACTGTGAAAACACACCAGAGGATGCTCATTCCCCTTTCTAGACACTGATCATGTAAGCACCCTATAAGTATATCGGAGAAAAGGAATCTCTCAGTAATCCGAATAGCGTGCTTCGCTAATGCGTCCGTCTCTAGTGTCATAACATAGTTAGGTAGGGGTTTGAATCCAGCAGGTGGCAAGTGTGTGTGAAGGGGTGTAAGTGTGTATGAAAGAAACATCCCTTTTGGCAACTGGGAAAACACACCACAGGATGATCATTCCACTTTCTAAACTCTGATGATGTCAGCACCCTATAAGTATATCAGGGAAATGGAAATCTCCCAGTAATGTGAATAGCGCTGTGCTAATGCGTCCGTCTCTAGTGTCATAACATAGTTAGGTAGGGGTTTGAATCCAGCAGGTGGCAAGTGTGTGTGAAGGGGGTAAGTAAGTGTGTATGAAAGAAACATCCCTTTTGGCAACTGGGAAAACACACCACAGGATGATCATTCCACTTTCTAAACTCTGATGATGTCAGCACCCTATAAGTATATCAGGGGAAAGGAAATCTCCCAGTAATGCGACTAGCGCGCTGCGCTAATGCGTCCATCTCTAGTGTCATAACATAGTTAGGTAGGGGTTTGAATCCAGCAGGTGCCAAGTGTGTATGAAAGAAATATCCCTTTTGGCAACTGGGAAAACACACCACAGGATGATCATTCCACTTTCTAAACTCTGATGATGTCAGCACCCTATAAGTATATCAGGGGAAAGGAAATCTCCTAGTAATGCGAATAGCGTGCTGCGCTAATGTGTTCATCTCTAGTGTCATAACATAGTTAGGTAGGGGTTTGAATCCAGCATGTGGCAAGTGTGTGAAGGGGGGTAAGTGTGTGTGTATGAAAGAAACATCCCTTTTGGCAACTGGGAAAACACACCACAGGATGATCATTCCACTTTCTAAACTCTGATGATGTCAGCACCCTATAAGTATATCAGGGGAAAGGAAATCTCCCAGTAATGCGAATAGCGTGCTGTGCTAATGCGTCTGTCTCTAGTGTCATAACATAGTTAGGTAGGGGTTTGAATCCAGCAAGTGGCAAGTGTGTGTGAAGGGGGGTAAGTGTGTATGATTGATATATCCCTATTGGCAACTGGGAAAACACACTACAGGATGCACATACCCCTTTCTAAACGATATCACAATTATGTATGGCTTTAGATTACAGATATGCCACGTGTGTTTTGCACACAAAGAATGCCCATGTGTGTGGGTTGTCACACACAATTATGCATGACATTGATTAAACCAGTTATGGCAATGCACACATGATGTATGTGTGTGCCAAATACACATATGTACCTGTGACCTTCAATAGTTACCATGTGTGATGCCTGCCACATGTGAATACATGGTATTTGCACAGGGTAACATTATGACTGTGGTCTTCTGTGCAGGTGCTGCATGTGGGATGTGTATATACAGTGTGAGATGTAGATGCTATCAGCCTAGTAGTGAGGGATGCACACCTGGTCTGGGGCATATAGTCTACATGTTGTTGATGTACAGGAGCTGCATGTTTTCACCTGTTGTGGGAGTGGTAAGACAGTATTCCATAGCAATGCAGTGACTGCATGCTAAGAACCATTCAGCTAGGGTGTTGTAGCTACACTAATTCATTAGCATTCAGTAATTTGTCAGAATCCCTGGTGAGTGTCTGATGCCAACCAAGGTCAGGGGTCTACCAGCCTGTGTCACTTGCTCAGTGATCCCTTCCATGTTCCCTATCATGTATCCCAGTGAGGGACATCCCACATCAGCTGTGGTGGCATGGACAATGACTGAGTCATATGTGTTCATGCATCTGACTGACTTGTATGTTTGTGTTATGTGGTGAACCATAGTGCCCCATGAGCATATCACTGTGACCTACACCTTTTCCAGCCTGCTGAGCATTGTCTCACTGTACTGGACAATAAAAGTACCTAACACAACTGCGGCAGTAGTGTTGTATAGCTGTACAGACTGTGCTTGTTTGACACACAGGATTTGTGTGCTATGTGTTATGCATGCTGTGTGCAGGCCTAATGTATGCCTGTGTGCCAGCTGCAGAGATGTCTGCCAGTCATGCAGGATGCTATCCTTAGGCTTCACAACTGACCTGTTGTGTTTCCATGCTTGTATTGCTGTCCGTGTAGGTCCACATCAGATTGGTATTGCTGTCACTGTAGTATGTCATGCCACCAGACAGGTTATGCCAGTACTGGGTTCAGAGTGCTTAGTCCACAGTTTGGCCATGTGTTTCCATCTCATACATGTGATGTACATCCATGGGTAGGGGATAGGGTTGACTGTGTACACGTGGCAGCTGTGACATTACTACATGACACACATATTCCACAACTGTACCATATAGGTGACTGACAACTGACCTTTGCACATGCTACCATAGTATTGAGATTACATTGGTGATTAACAGCACATAGGGCCAATGGTGAAAAAGATACATAGGTCCATAGGTTCGTACAGGGATGTCTGCCCAGGGCATGTATCCACCTAGCCAGAATGTGTGTGCCTTTCAACATGCATTGTGAATCTGTCTTGCTATGCCCTTTTCCAAGGTTAGTATACTGTGCCTCTGTCTCACAGTGACACATAAGTGATACCCAGGGTAACCCTACAATGTCACATCCAGTCATTAATATCACTCTTGAAGATAGTCACTGAGTCAGTCTGCCTAACCTCTATTTGGATAATATTCAGGAATGAAGGGAGCCTCTGAGTTGTGAATGTGCCCCTCCAGCATGTCCTATGTATATCACTCCTGAGGTTCATGTATTTCCAGCGTGTACCCTGGTGGGATCTGGATATTCTGAGATGCAGCATGGCCATTAAGTGAGGGTATGACCTGGCCTTCTATGTCAGGCACAGATTGCCTATGAAGAGGCAGTATGTCACTGAGTAGAGCTGCTGTTACTTTAACCAGTCAGTATGTGGCATCTGTTTGAGCCCGTTGATCCCCTTGTCGAGGTACATATGTGGTATCTCCAGTTGCTGCAGGTGTCTGGTAAGGTGCATGCCGACAGGTTCATCATAGTCAATTATGGGCATGATGAGGGATGAGTAAAGGGGCACAATGTCATCCCCTGATCTACATGTGGATCCCATGATGATGTGGCCCATATAACATGCTTACCTAACCACTTTGTCCATGTTGTTGTCAAATGGTAGAATGCTATCAACCTGTGTACCCCAAGGTCCATAATTCCTTCATCTGCACTTAATGGATTAACACATATGCGGTACGTTGTGGTCACCTTGTGTTTGACAAAGGGGATGACTATACGCTTTCTGTCATTCACGTTGAGGCCATGGCTGTGGCACAAGTCGTGTGTTTGCAAGAGTCCCTTTTGTAGGATGCATGTGTTAGCTGGTGAGTTGATTATGGTGTCCGGTTTGCAGTCACCTGCGACTTGCTGAGCCACAGTACTTCCATGTTGGCCTGTATCTATGATAAATATATAATGAACATGACAGCTCCCAGGGCTGTGCCTTGTGGGACACCACTTGTACCAGGTTGGAGGCTGACATGGCTCCAGCAATTCTACCATGTGTGTTCTGCCCTTGAGCCACTGTGCAATACCCATAGTGACATAGGGGTTAATATGTACACTGGTGAGCTTCCCTAGAATGCACAAGTGGGTATTGTATCCAAGGCTTATGCAAGGTCCAGGTAGGCTGTGTAGACCTCCTTCCCCTTGACAGTGGCCTTGGTGACTGTTTCAAGGAAATCAAACAGGTTTGAGAGGCAGGATTTGCCATTGACAAAGCCAAACTGTGTATGGTGACATGTCTGTAGTTCCACAATATCTAGATATGTGAGGTTCATGATGATCCTTGCCATAGCTTTGCAGACAAAGCTAGTCAGACATATGGGGCGAGTAGTGTCCAGGATCCATGAAGGCACCACCTGAATGTTGAGGGACCACTGTTGCTGTATGCCATTCTCTGGCCACATATCATGTATTAAGGCTGGAATTGAACAGTGGTGTTATGTCTGGGTGTAGCTCTTCTTGTGGTTCATGTAGGACACAGCCTGGGACACTGTCTGGTCCCATTGATGCAGTGTTTATTGCTTTGGGAAGGGCATCTCTTACCTGAGCATCTATGATGTCAAGAGGGGCAGCACTGTGCCGCAAGACATATTTGCCCTTTTGGTGTGGTGGGGGGAGAAGGCAGCATTGAACCTGTCCACTAGGATGATGGCAATGTCTGTGTGTTTTGTATTTTGTGTGACATCTTGGATTACCTCTGAGCATATCTGGGTAGTACCACACAGATTACTAACATAACTACAGGCAGCCTTGTGATTATCCTCAGTGGCTTGTGGAATCCTCTCTCAAAGATGGCCTTAGACAATCATATGGGTGCCTGTAGTTGTCTTCCAATACTCATCAGTGGTGCCTTCACATTTTGGGAGGTAGTTGTATCATGTAGTGGCGTCATCCTTCTATTGTACAGTGTGTTTATGGCTGGTGTCCGGCACCCAGGACATCTGCCTTTGGAGAATTGGGTCATGCTTTCATATGTGGCTTCATGATCCATGCATTCCTGAATGTGTCTATAGAATGCCTTTATACAGGTATCTGCAGTCTGGTCCATATTTTCAACAGGCCTTGGGCCTTTGAAGGTTTCCACATCATTTATGAGGGGTGTGAACTTGCTTGACATGAGCTGTTGACAGACGTGCCGCCCTCCAGACGGAGCAAGGTGAGGGTCACAGTTAGCTACCTGTCAGGTGATAGAATGTGCCACATAACACAGGCACACAGGTCACTCCACAGCAAGTACAACTATGAGGCAGACATTGTCCATGCTGGTGCAAACAACCTGAGATGTACCTCCCTGAACCACATGGAAAGAGACACAGAGGAGCTCTTACAGCACCCTCTCAAACTCAGGACTCCCACACAGCCTTCATGCTGACACAGGAGAGTTTAGATTACTCTGCAAACACCATCATACTGGGTGACGTCAGCTACCCAAACATAGACTGTGAACATTACACAAGCCACAATCCCCAAGCTCTAGGGTTCCCATAGATCAGACATTCTTTGGCTATGGAACAGGTAACCAACCTTCCCACAAGAGGGGCAGATATACTAGACCTGATCATCACAAACATGAGTACAAACTGCTCACCACTGCGAGTATATCCCTCATTGTTGCAATCAAACCATATACTAATCACATTGGAGTACTGGATCCCCCACATATGCAAACGTCAAACACATCGATGTGTGTGTGGGAAATGTCCCTATTAGCAACTGTGACAGTACAGTACAGGATGCAGATCCCCCTTTTGAAACACTGATGATGTCAGGACTGTATAACTATATTACCTGTAGTAAAGTCATCCAGTAATTTGCATAGCGCGCTCTGCTAATGCGTCTTTCTCCAGTGTCATAACGTAGTTAGGTAGGGGTTTGAATCCTGCAAAGGGAATGTATGTGTGTTACTATGAGTGGGGTTTATGAGTGTGCACAATGCTGGGAGGCTTAACTGCCTTTTGCCAACTGGGAGAACACACTACAGGGTGCACATCCCTCCTCCTACACACAGATGATGTCAGCACCCTCTAAGTACAGCATTAGTAAGGATTTCTCCAACTACTGCAAATAGTACACTCTGCTAATGTGTCTGTTTCTACTGTCATAACACAGTTAGGTATGGGTTTGAATCTTGCAAATGGAAAGTATGTGTTTTACTGTTGGTGGGGTTAGTGTGTGTGCACAATGATGGGGTGGGATGTGGCTTTTGCCACATGGGGCTATGCACTGCAGGGTGGTCATTACCCTTAACAGGCAGTGATGTTGATAGCACCCTATACAAACAAAACTACAAAAGAGAAGGTGGTGGTACCAATAACACATGTAAGGTAACACTTCTTCAAGTAATGTCCACAAAACGGAGTAGGATAATCAAACAATTCTTTTATTCTATACAGACAACATGACAACAGACAACTGCCAGTACTCAGTATAGTGTTACATGCTACTGTAACACACACATGTACCCGGATATACCTAGATAGTGTTCTGAAGCCTGAATGTGGCAAGTGTGTGGATGTGGGATGTGTCTGTGTGTGCATTTCCGTATGGGAAACATGTTTGATGTGGCAATCAGGGTACTACAGTACCTGATGCACATTACATCTTTCAACTGATGAGGTTGCCTGCACCCTGTGAGTACAGGTAGAGAAGGGGACGCCAGTAGTAAACAACATAGTGCACTTCTCAAATGTGTACCTGTCATGTATCAACAGCTACTCATGTAGGCTGATAAATAATGGGAATGGCAGGTGAGCGTGTGCATGTGTGTGGGTAGCAGGGTGTGTATAAATGCATGTGTGACAGAACAGATACATATAGCTGAATCTACATAACAGCACGAGATGTGCATTGCCATAGTCAATGTTAGCATGTGATGGTGTGCAGCTGGTACACTTTGGTAAGTAGTATGGGTGCAGATAACAATTGAGGACATTCATACAGTTACTGCAGCAGGACTGCTGGGATATACACACAATTATACTGGAACAGTGAACAGTTACCAACATGTTACTACTTATACACATCTATGTAGTCACCCTGTGCATCAGCAACGTGTTTACCTTTACCTGTACCGATGTTGTAGTATGCAGGAGGTGGCACAGTGTCATCATATGCACAGGGTGTGGGTTAGGTATGCCCAAGCCAGCCCCTGGTAACACCAATTGACATGTGTGTGTATGTGTGTTTGTGAGGGGCAGCAGTACAGGGTGGACCGGTGTTGGTGCAGTGTGTGTGTGTATGTGTTTGCCCTAGGTGTTAGGTTTCTGCATGTGTGTAAGCACGCACACAGTCCCACATAATGGCTGCCATGTACAGGGTTTTGTGGACAGCCACAGACTGCACCTGTCAGGTCATCCAGATCAGTGTCTGTGGGCACGGACACAGTACCTGTGCCTGGCAGGGGTGCTACGGGCCGTATCTGGTACTAACCCAGACTGGGTACTGTCATCGGAAGCAGGGGTGTGTTGACTGGACACAGTTCCCTGTTGGGACTGTCCAGAGCCACGTGCACGTGGTCTCCTGGGGCGTCTTGATGACAGCACAGACCCAGCATTGCTGGGGCTGGTGCTGGCACTTGAGGTGCGCGAGTGGGCCTGTTGTCATCCACGGCCACTGCCAGCTGGTGTTGTTGCTGGCATACGGCCACGTCGACGTCGCAAACGCACACCATCGCCCTGGCCCATGGACATCTGGTTGTGGAGCAGCTGTTCTATGCCCCCACAACGTCTGTCAACGACATCTGTGAAGTTACGGATAGCATTCGCAATGTCACGCATGCCGTCTGTCATGGCTGTGTGACATGCTCTCAGCTCCCTCAGACCCTGTCTGGTGTACCTTTCCATACGTGCCTGTGCCTGCATGACAGTTCGAAACATAGTGGAGGTTGACATACCTCCTTGGGCACATCGGCCAGAGGCAGTACGGCCACAGATGCCCCACAAGAACCCATGGGTGACTGTCTGCGTGGTACCATTGGAGGCCCCTGCTCATGGCTGCCTTGTGGGGATGCATGTACCACAGGTACCACATTACCCTGATCTATGCCCACTGCAGACTGTCCATCACTTAGGGACAATGGTGACAAAGGATGTAACGGCAGGATGACTGTGCGCATTGACTTGGTTGAAAGCTGTGTACTGTCAATTGGCTGACCAATGGTGGACCCAGACACACCTTCCTGCACCATTACAGACATTTCATCATCATCAGTACCTGGGGCACAAGATTCAGGTTCCCTGCTGCAGGTCACCAGAGCAGCACCAGAACCTACGGGAGGAAAACATGGAACACAGATTACAGTCTCAATACATATTTGACAGAGATGCACTTCAATACTAATGCACACATTCAGAAATGGACACATGCACTCATGGACACTAACACACATGCACACTTGGGCACAGGCACACTTGCACACATGCACACCCCACAGTAAACACACACATCAGTACCGTGTTACACTACTCAATTTACTACAACTGTGTATTACAGGTATTGTGAACACAGTCACCAGCATGTCTACTACAGAGTTACACTACTCTTCCTAGTTTTATAAATTGTTTTACAGATAATGTTGAAAAGACTCACCAGCATGTATGGCCTGCCTCGTTGCTAGATGGGAGGGACCTGGAAGTGTGAAGAGAGTAATGTCAGTGGGCACATGTGTGCCATTTGTTTTGCACATGATACAGTACAGTAGTACACTAGTTCCCTTATACACATCAGCTGCACATAATGTCTGTATATATATCATGATGACAGATACATACCACATGCACACCTTATGCGTGCATGAAGTAACAGTGTACAGAACAGTCATATGTACATACCAGGAGTTAACTCTAATCTCACCCTTACCTCTCTTCAAATGACAACTCAAACTGTACTTCCAAAACCACTGGCTTTGTTCTTCTTGGAGTCCAGGCTAACGTCCCTCTCCCTACCCTCTCTTTACCTTTAACCCCTCATTGTGCATAGAAACTAGCTTCTACCCTGTTTCTTTCACCTTGATGTCCTTCTATGCTCTGACCTACTTCTCCCATCCCTCCCACCTCCTCTTGACTGTCTTCCTTCTTTTCCTCACTTCCCTTCTTGACTCCTGTCTCTTCCATATCATTGTATCTTTCATACTCCTTCTACTTCTCTACCCTTCTGAGCCCTAACTATTATGTATATGGCTTTTGCCTTATTGCATAACCATTATGCTTTAGGTAGGATTGCTTTGAAACCAATGGTACATTGTGTATGACTCTAAACTGTTTGAGTTCCTTACATGTATGTTGATTTAATTAAGAGGCTGGTGTACAATTCTATCATGTTGGCTGTCTGTATGAACAACTTGTCTGTCTGCCTTTATTACGTTATGTGTGGAGCTTTTCTCCACAGGCCTCTACTGAAAATGGACATATATCCAGCTAGACTATCTGGGTCAACAAATGTAAAAGTAATAACAATAAATGAATATGGCATCTTACCTGCACGCCGTGTCTTGCTGCTGTGTGGATCCAACCTCCATCATGATGCATGAGTGTTGCTGTTGTTGTTCTGGGGCTGGATCCACAACACTTAGCAGTAGCCCCTCCTGTCTGGTGAGGGGGGGATGTGTGGCCACCCCCCATCTGTGGCAACCTGTTGCCTGCGGATATCTGCAGCACGCTGGCGGACATTTCTAATCAAATCACTGCAGTGATGTCTCACCTGCTCATATGTCCTATCATGCATGCCAGCATCATTTATCCTGCTAACGAGGTTTTGCCACAGAGCAGACCTCTCCTGCTGATTCTGGGTGGTGCATGAGAACAGGATGGCATAATCACGCACCAGGCTCTGGTGAATCACGTCATCCTCTGCAGCAGAATATGATGGGTTCCTTTTTGGAGCCATGTCAAGCTGGAAAGGTACACAAACAGGTTATCAGCATAGTATCTCAACAATACATGGTACACATTCTATACAGGGAGTATTAACTCCTACTTATTACTGCTTGGTTAAAACTTGATTACAGTGTAGCTATCATTCTATGTCATTTGTACTAAGCACTTGGCTTTCAGACCAGTTGTTTTACATTAGGGAGGTTGGTGGCAAGCACTGTGGTGGCAGGACACATATCTTTCATCCATTGAAGTTGGGAACTGCTGATTGAGGGCCCAGTGTACAAGTGTATTAGTTCTGGTATGGGCAGTTGGCCTTCAGGCCAGTTATTTAACATTAACAAGGTTTGTGGTCTGCACTCGTGTGTGACAATAGGCTGTACTCTGCCATTCATAGCTGGGGACATCTGGTTTCAGGTTTATAGTGCCTGCATATCTGAGCTGTATCTTACTGACATTGCTACACCTTGTTTGCTGTAGCAACCACTACATCCAGGCCTCCTGGATCTACCTTTGTTTATATGCTTGTTATTTGTTAGCTTGTTATTTCACTGGTATGCTACTTCCACATAGTACACAGCTTCTCAACACGTCTGTGACTCAGTACTGATATCTGCATTGTTTACTGTATGTATTTCCATGTTACACATGACAGCAAGTGACTGCTTCTCATTGTTGCATTTACTTAATTGTGACACATTGCACTTAGGTTACCTGGCACTTGCTCACTGATGCTTTTATATCAGTCAGCAGTTGTAGGTAATGTCAGTACACCCTCACTCCCCACTGGACCTTGTTTTCAATCATTAATTATTACAGAATTCACAATAGTATTCTAGCATGTCCAGAGGTCAGTTGTCAGTTCCCTCCCCAGTCCAGCTGGTGAGTGTGGTACTCCAGAGACAATGTTAGAACAGATGCATGTACACAGACAACCCCCTCCTAACAACAAATTCAAACTCATGTGAGTGATGCAACCATATACCAAACTGGAGGCTAGGCTCTGTCTACTCAATACCGCCATAACCAGTCAGGTGGCGAAGGAGACCACTCACTACACTTCCAGTCTCACATAGACCTACCACAACAGCGGACCTAACACATGATCACACATGAACATACTTGTAGGCTCGGACCACAGCTCTGCCTATGCAGCAGAGACCTCCTAAGCAGACATCCAGGCAACCACTACCACGGAAACGGACATGTGCAACACATATCACACAAAGCCAATGTGCTGAACACTCACAGCCATTAACAGTAAACAACACACCTCATACACCTGTACTAGGTGCCTCTATCATCAGGCACACTAACATCACGTTCACCAGGCTTAACGAGGTGAGGGTCACGGTGTGCAGCCTGTCGGGCACTATGACCTGCCACATAACACAAACACTCAGGTAACCCCAAGGCAAGTACAGGTATGACTCAGTCAATGTCCATGCTGGTGTGAATGGCCTGACACATTCCTCCCTGGACTACATGACATGAGACAGTACAGAGCTCTCTGAGCACGTAGCCCAAGACAGTTTGACCCTGACCTTGAGTAGCATCCTATCCTCACCTAGAACCATGCCACAATATCAAGGCATGATGATCCCTTCCAATAATTGACTGACATACTGGTGTCATTCACAGGTGTGCCAATGCCTGCCATCTTGGGGTGGTATGCTTTGCTAGGGACAGCTTGCACCTGTCACCCCTGTCCTATTGGAATTTGGCAGAGCCTCTTGCTACACCCATAGTGCCTGTATTAGGCAAGGCTCATAAGGCAAACCCACATCCATTTGTATCACAAAGGGTGAGGAAGTAAGAGTGATGCTACTCAACACCGGAAGTCTAGACCTAAGGATGCACGCACTCAAAACCCTACTTAACATTCTGGACATCGATATCTGTGCAGTAACATGAACCTGTTTCAGGTTTCACAGGAGCACACCAGTACTACCAAGTTATAGCTGTTACCATTCTTGTCGGCCCCAACACTTGAACAAGGGAGGGGGAGTATCAGTATTCAATGCAGATTCCCACCCCTCCACATTGGTGGCACAGTACAACATAGGTGTTAGGCCATTGAGTACAGAAGACATAGTTGGGGACCTGGGGAAGAAACATGGTAGCGGTCTGTCATTTGTCAACCACATGGCCAACGTGGATTGAAAGACATGTTACATAGCCCAGCTAATCATGAGGGATCCACATGTATGGCAGGGGAGGTCATTGTGCCTCTTTACTCATCCATCATCAGGCCTATAATTGCATACAATGCACCTTTTGGGATGTACCTAACCAGACACCTACAGCAACTGGTACAGGACAACAGTACCTCATCAAGGGGATGCAATGGCTCACACAGATGTCATGTGCTGCCCAGGTAAAGTAGATCCAGCTGGACTCAGTGGCATACTGCCTGTTCAGAGGCAATCTGTGCGTGCCATATACAGCCATGTCCTACCCATCAGTAATGAACATGCTGCACCTCAGGCAATCAGAGTCCCATACAGCCACATGCTCAGGTGAGCTGGACCTCAGCACTGACATACATGGACATGCTGGAGGGGCATATTCCTAACCGAGAGGCTCCCTTCACTCTGTAATGAGCTCACACTACTGGTTAGGCAGAGTCCCTCATTGACTCTCTTCCATAGGAATCTGGATGAGTGGATGGAGATCATAGTTGTACCCCAGGTATCACTTCTATGTCACTGTTAGACAGAGGCACAGTATACTAACGTCAGACAAGGGCATAGCAGCATAACTTGTAATTGGGTGGCGAAAGACAAACACATTCTACTAGGCTTACCAATGCCCTAGGGCAAATAGCCTAGTATGAACCTATGAACATGTGTGTACTGCTATAGTACTTCTGCCATATGTTGCATGTGTGTGTGTTGTGGGGATGCACAGGTAATGGCCGGATACTTCTGCACAGGCGACACGCCTGACACATTCTGGGTGTTCATCCCTACATACTGGATGTGTGTTGCCATCCAACCCTGTGATGTGGACACACATTACTCAGCCTGGATATACATATCCGAACAACACCACAAGCACAGTACACTACCTTGCTATGTATGCATGTAATTACACAGTTATTCACTAGTTATGACAGTGATGCTATCCATGCAGCCCATTGGGCCAGTGGAAGCCACAACACACACCGCCAGCACCTTTGCATATGCTTACCACAGACATCCCACATACTGCATGTACTGTGCACACACATATCTAACCCAGAACAACTGCACACCACTTATTAATCCTGTCCAGTGGACTACAGATACAGGCATATTGTATAACAATAGTAGGAGGCTACTGCAGCACAGGGCAGATTCACATGACAGCAAGGCATCTGTGGTCAGCAGTGTTAAGATGCTTCACATTCACCAAATGCACAGATATTGGCAACATTGTTGCAGACAGTTTAGGTGCAGGTACCCCCATTCTCCTACACATGTGGTATTAGTTATCCCAGATGACTGTCACCTCCCTATCCTCTCACATGTCCAGGTGAGAGCCACCCTCATCATTGCAGAACACATAGCATCACTGTTACGAAATGGTATCCCTGGATGTGTGCTACATTCACCCCTGGAGGACATAGCACCACATGACAGACTGATATTAATCCCTGGCCATACTACAGGATATGTACCTGAACAGTGCCATACATACACAGTGGTCCCACACCAATGAGGAGGAACCTCTACTGACCCTGGGAACTACTGCATCATATGCACAACTGGCCTTGTGTTCTAAGCTATGGAAGTGTTAAGTATGGGCAACATGTACAGCAATATTACATATGTTTATATTTCAGGACTATGTACACACAACCTATCTCATGCACATACCTATAGATAGTGAACTATGATACATTTGGAGGTGTCACAGTATACACAGGATTAACCTGCTACTTTGCATTACCTGTGTTTGTGGCAGCTGTAGCTGTGCCAGTGGTGCTTGTTGCTGCTTGCTCCTTGCTGCTTGCTGCTGCTTTTGCTGCTGGCTGTCCTTATATTTGTTTGATTTCTCTCTGTCTCTCTCTCTCTTTCTCTGTAGGATGTTCTTCATCTCACATTGCTGCAGTCCTTACACTTGGGGTAGTCCGCTGTCCACGGTCGGCCCGAATATCAAAGTATAAGGCTGACGTCGGTCAGGGTGCATTTAACTGACGTCAGGACGTCAGGGTACAAATGCGCATGACCGGCCAAATCCTCAGTCTTTTGCCGCATGGTCCGATGCAGAAGCAGCATTGCAAGTGCCGGTTGGCGTTCTGAAATTTTTCGATTTAGAAGTTTCAGACCGAGTTCAAAGTTGGCTAAGTACCCCGTTGGGGAATATTTTTGTTTTTCTTGCCTCAGTCATTTACGGATGTCAGAAAAAGTTAATAATTGCGTTTCTTGTGGGAAACAGATACCGCATAGAGATTATCATACTTTGTGTATTCCTTGCTTAGGGCCTGAGCACGACGTTGTTGGCTGTCGCTCTTGTGCTAGATTTAATAAACGCACTATAAAGAGAAGGTTGGATTGTGCAAGGTTAGTCTTTGGGAAGCGGTGCAATTATAAAATGCCGCCGGATGCTCCGCTTCCTCGAAGAAGCGCAAGAACAAGACAGTTAAGCCTAGGCTAGAAGAACCGTCTGTACCGGACGCCAGTTCTTTAGAGGTGTCGGTGGAGCCGGTGGCTCCACCGGAGATTTCTTTGTGTTCCCAGAGTGAGACTTTATTATTGCAAGATGTGGCCTCTCAGGAGGCAAGTCAGGCTGAGGGGGCTTCTCAGGTTACTATACTCCCCTCCCTTCCTAAGGTGGCTAGGCCCTCTCCTTCTGTTACTAAGGCTTCTCCCAGGGTCAGGCCAGGTTTAGCTTCAGTTGGTGTTACCCCTAGCTCTTCAGGTACTATGCCCAAGAAGCATATGCTTAAAATGGCAGAAGATTTGATTACTTTGATTAGGGGTTCTATGCCCCCTCCTGCTAAGAGACCTAGGGTGGAGCCTGAGCTGGGGGTTTTGAGCAAGCTTCAGATGTTTCAGAGTCTTCTGAAGTCTTGCAGGAGTACTCTCCTTATTCTGATTCTGATGTGGTTGATTCTACTCCTTCTGCCACTCCTCCTGAGGATTTTTCTTTTCAGAAACTCTTCATTCCATGAGGGAGCATTTTAAGTGGGAAGGTCAGGACTTCTCTGATTCCAGGAAAAGGCTTAGGGAATTTCTGTTTTACCACAGCATAGGCCTTTGGCTATACCTCCTGTTTTGGATGTAGTGGAAGATGTTTTACAGAGGCTTCTCTTAATCCTGATTCTTTGCCTCCTGCTCCTGTTAAGCCGGATAGGTATTACAGGGTGCCTGACGCTCACAAGTATCTTTTAAGAGTCCTAGGGCAGACCCAGAAACTGTTAGCCAGGGGCCTAAAGGTGTTAAGGCTTCTGTTGTTAAGAATCCGGTTCCTACAGATAAGGAGGCTAGGGCCTTGGATAGATGGGGAAAGAAAGTTTATACTTCTTCCACTCTTGCTATAAGGGCTCTGAATTGCCAGTTTCACATGTTGAAATACCAAAACTATCTCCTTTCACAATTGAAGTCTAAGGTTGATGCTCTGGCAGTTGGTATTGATTGTAAAGAGTTGCAAGATTTAGTCCATGTTTCTGAACAGGTGGGTAAGCATTCTTTGCAATGTGGTTTTGATGCTGTACAGGCCTCGTCTGGGGTGGCTGCCACTGACTGTTCTTCGCAGGCACGCCTGGCTGAGGGATCAGAATTTGTCTGAACATGTTAAAACAAGGATTTTAGATGCTCCTTTACAATCTGACGTGTTGTTTGGGCCTCCTGTTGAGACAGTCTTAAAGAAAATGGAAGACAAGGCTAA
Organism: Protopterus annectens; assembly: GCF_019279795.1. Lineage (NCBI taxonomy): Eukaryota > Metazoa > Chordata > Ceratodontiformes > Protopteridae > Protopterus > Protopterus annectens. Next base: position 567,966,727 of record NC_056745.1, read on the forward strand.
GTCTATGCAGACTGTTAAAGATTTTTTGCAAGTCCAGCCTCCAAAGTTTAGTAGAAATTGGCCTACTAAGGGGTGGACGTATCCTTCTTATGATTCCCAGTCTAGGGGTAGATCTAGACGTGGTAAGGGCAGAGCTCTGGGCTCTTTCAGGCCTAGAACAGGGAGTTCTCCTGCACAGGCTTCGGGTGAGGGCAGGGGTCAGTCCTTTCGTAAACAGACCCAATGACCTACCTTTTCAGCTGCCAGAGCCTGCTCGTCTGGCAGCACCTTTGGGAGGAAGGTTGGCACTCTTCAAAGAGAATTGGAGTTTAATTACCCAGGACAGATGGGTATTGGATATCATACACCACGGCTACAGGTTTTCTTTCCATACCTTGCCTCCTTTCAAAGGCATGCCAGACATTCCTCCTCAACAAAGAATAGAGGCTCACAAACAGGTTTCTCTGTTGCTCCAACTAGGGGCCATACAGCCGGTCCCTCTGCCAGAAGTGGGCCTAGGATTTTATTCTCGCCTGTTCCTAGTACCAAAGAAGGGGAACACGTGGAGACCAATTTTGGATTTATCTATCCTCAACACTTATCTGGACATTCCCAAGTTCAAAATGTTGACGTTGCAGCAGCTTTTACCTCTGCTGGGCAAAGATCATTGGATGGTAACTTTGGATCTCAAGGAGGCTTACCTTCATGTTCCTATCAGACTCAGTTGCAGAAAGTATCTGCGTTTCGAGCTGGGACTTCTCACTATCAGTTCTCTGCATTGCCCTTTGGCTTATCTACTGCGCCCAGAGTGTTCACGAAAGTTCTGGCTCCAGTGATAGCTTTCTTCAGACTGAAAGGAATACAGATCTATCCTTATTTGGACGACTGCCTAATTCTGGCTCAAGGAAGGGAAGAGCTTCTTCGTCATTTGGAATATGTGATAGCAGTGCTAAGATGCCTAGGGTATTCTGTGAACGAAATAAAGTCCAGTCTAGTACCCTCTCAAGACATGTGCTTTCTGGGTGTGAGACTGAATACAGCAGCCCAGATGGCCTTTTAACCCTGGACAAACAAAAGAGTCTATCCCTTTACTTCCATCAACTATCTCATCAGTCCGGGCTGACTGCAAGGACAGTCCTTCAAGCCTTAGGGTTCATGGCATCTTGTATTCTGGTGCTTCCCAATGCCAAACTGCATATGAGGAAGCTACAATGGTATCTCAAATGTATGGACACAGCACTGCCAGGATCTGGACACTGTCATTCAAATAATACCTTGCATTCAGAAGGAATTTTTGTGGTGGGCTCAGGAATGTCACCTAAACAAGGGACTCTCTGTGACCCGGCCAGAGGCAAGTCAGATTTTAACGACAGATGCCTCAGACAAAGCTTGGGGAGCTCATCTGAATGGAAAATGGATACAAAACAAGTGGCCTGTCAGACTACAACATCTACATATCAACATGAAGGAGATGTTAGCAGTCCAGTTTGCATTAATAGCTTTCAAGGAATTCCTTCTTCCAGGACAGGTGTTGATTCTAACAGACAACACAACTGTCATGTGGTACATCAACAAGCAAGGGGGAATGCATTCTTATCCTCTATGCAGGCAAACAATGATTTTGTGGGAGACTGCTCTCAGTTTACAGCTCAATCTTCAGGCAAGGTTTCTGCCAGGAGCACAGAACTCCTTAGCAGATGTGTTGAGCAGACGAATTATGGATCCCCACGAGTGGAAATTGGATCCTCATGTATTTCAGAAATTGACAGTGTCTTGGGGAACTCCAGACATAGATCTGTTCGCTTCTCCACTAAACCATCAGCTGACAAAGTTTTGCACAAAAAGGTTTCATCCCACAGCTTGGAAAGTGGATGCTCTTTCTTTCAATTGGAGCAATCTTCATGTGTATGCCTTTCCACCTCTGCCTCTCCTCCCAAAGGTACTTCTGAAGGTCAGACAGGACAAGCCAAGGATGATTTTAATAGCTCCAGATTGGCCTCGACAGCACTGGTACCCATTACTGAGAAGTCTAGTATGGAAGCCTCCATGGCCTTTGCCTTCGATTCCACACCTGTTGTCACAGGAGGACAGCCATTTGCTCAATGTCAAACTTCACTCTCTTCACCTAACAGCCTGGCATATTCTGTTTTGAACCATAGAGGGTCTCAACTTCCACAACAAGTTTTGAATGTGATTTTGGAAGCTAGAAGGCCTAGTACAAGGAAAGTGTACGCAGATAAATGGAAGAGATTTTTATTTTGGAGTGCAGCAAAGGATTTTGATGTTTCTGAGCCTAATTTAAGTGTGGCTCTTCAATATCTTACTGAGTTACTGGACAAAGGTTTGTCCTTCTCTTCTATTAAAGTTCATGCTGCAGCAATTTCAGCTCACTATGATTGTGACCCGCCATTGTTTTCTCATCCTTTGTTCAAGCAATTTCTTAGAGGGGCAAAGAATATAAGACCCCCACGAAGAGCTCCTACTCCTGCTTGGGATCTCAATTTTGTGTTGGAGAAACTCACTCTACAACCTTTTGAGCCTGCAGCTACTGCTGAGTTGAAATATTTATCATGGAAGACTGCTTTTTTATTGGCCATTACCTCTGCAAGAAGGGTTTCTGAATTGCAGGCCCTTATGGCAGTTGAGCCTTTCTTGATTTTCCATAAGGATAGGGTATCATTACGTACTAATCCTTCCTTTATGCCTAAGGTGGTTTCTAGTGTGGCTTTAAACCAGACTATTCATTTGCCTACTTTTTATGCAAATCCCCAAAATAAGGGGGAAAAGATTTTGCACACTTTGGATGTACACAGGCAGTTGCGTTATTATTTGGACAGAACTAAAGGGTTCAGGCAGTCTCAGCAGTTGTTTGTTTCTTTTGCTTTGAGTTCTCAGGGCAAGCTGTCAAAACAAACTATTTCTAAGTGGATTGGGTTTTGCATTGCTTTCTGTTATTCCCATCATGGCAAGGAGGTTCCAGCTGGGATTAGGCCTCATTCCACTAGGGCTACTGCCACTTCCACAGCTTTTTTGAGGGGAGTGGCAACCAAGGATATTTTGGAGGCAGCTACTTGGAGTTCTGTGCATACCTTCTCTAGGCATTATCACCTGCCACTTTACTCTAAGTCCAGGGCTGGTTTTGCCACTGCGGTTTTGCAGGGCATTTTGGCAGCTCCTGCTTCCTTATAGTTAGCCATCCTCCCTTATCTCTGCTTTGGGATTCTACCCAAGTGTAAGGACTGCAGCAATGTGAGATGAAGAACATAGTACAGTTTTGTACCTACCATAAATGTAGATGTTCAAAGATCCACATTGCTGCAGTCCAATTTACCCTCCTTCCCCTCTGTACTTGGAGGTGGTTGTGTGCGTTGGGTTGTACATATTGTGTGTATTGTATATATTGTACATATAGTTAGTGCAAGGGTGGTTGGTTATTTGTTTGCTGTCTTTTGGTTTTGACCTTTCTTTTTAAGGTCTTCTGACATCTGGGGCAAGAAAAGACTGAGGATTTGATGCCGGTCATGCGCATTTGTACCCTGACGTCCTGACGTCAGTTAAATGCGCCCTGACCGACGTCAGCCTTATACTTTGATATTCGGGCCGACCGTGGACAGCGGACTACCCCAAGTGTAAGGACTGCAGCAATGTGGATCTTCGAACATCTACATTTATGGTAGGTACAAAACTGTACTTTTTGTGCAATGAATGTATTGCATGAGTGTAGTGTGGGTACTCAATGCTTTTGTAGGTATCTGCATAGGTCCATGTGATGGCCTCTGCACCATTTGTAAGGCAGCATTTGCTAATTGCATGCAGCCAGGTGTGTACTGATTGCATGTCTCACTGTGATTTCAGGACACTGCTATAAAAGGGTATGTGAGATAGGCGTTGCCCTTTCAGATTGTAGGGCGTGGACCATGCTGGTATGCTGTTGACAGTGTTCTGTGAGTGTGAAAGTTAGTACATCTCCCATGCTTCATGCTGTGTTGTAGATTCAGGTTGCTGCATTTCTCTTGCCTGTTCCCTGTAGTGAGTGTGTATGCATACTGACACCTACAACTATATGTCATATGTATTGCTATATAAATATATATATATCTGTGTACATATGCATACTTTCATATATGTACATTAGCTGACATTATTGGGTACAAGCTAACAATTAGCAGGGCTGTTTCTGTTAACACTACACTAGTATGGGAATCCAGTAATTGGGACTATAAAAGTCTGCCTGACATGCTTTAGTTAGTAGTCATACTATATTGCCTTTATCTTCATTCCTACTATTACATGTTCCACTTATTTAGCACTATATTCCTGTATGAGAGTTATGGCTTAGTGGTAGGTCATACAGCCTAGTGTTACAATGGTCTTGGGGTAGGGCCTACTAGTATGCTTATATTCTGCTTTTGACTTGAGTATAGGGCCTATCAATCAAAGTGCTGGAGGCACCTTTAAGCAGTTAAAGGGGTTAGTAGGTCTCACAGGAGCCAGGCTGTGTTGCAGATTCTGGTTGCTGCATTTATCTTCACTGTTTCCTGTAGTGAGTGTGTATGGATACTGACACCTACAACTATATTTCATATGTATTAATATATATTTATATATATGTATGTGTAGATATACATACATTCATATATGTACATTACCTTACTTTATTATGTACAAGCTAACAAGTAGCAGGGCTGTTTCTGTTAACACTGAACTAGTATGGGAATCCAGTGATTTGGCCATTGAAACTCTACCTGACATGCTTTGGATAGTACACCTCCTATATTGCCTTTATATTGATTCCTACTATTACATGTTATATTTATTCTAGCAGTGTGTTCTTGTAAGGTAGTCATGGCGTAGTGGTAGGTCATACAGACTAATGTTATGAAGAGACTGGCAGTGGGAATTTATTTTTCTTTGCAAACTTTCAAACTGAGTACAGGGCCTGTCAATCAAAGTGCTGAGGCCACCTTTAAGCAGTTAGAAGGGTAAGTAGGTCACACAGGGGTCAGGCTGTGTTGCAGATTCAGGTTGCTGCATTTATCTTCACTGTTTCCTGTAGTGAGTGTGTATGGATACTGACACCTACAACTATATTTCATATGTATTTATATATATTTATATATATGTATGTGTAGATATACGTACCTTCATATATGTACATTACCTTACAGTATTATGTACAAGCTAACAAGTAGCAGGGCTGTATCTGTTAACACTGAACTAGTATGGGAATCCAGTAATTTGGCCATTAAAACTCTGCCTGACATGCTTCGGATAGTACATCTCCTATATTGCCTTTATACTGATTCCTACTATTACATGTTATATTTATTTTAGCACTGCGTTCTTCTAAGGCAGGCATGGCTTAGTGGTAGGTCATAGAGACTAATGTTAACAAGGTCCTGGGTTCGGGACTGACAGTGGGAATTTATTTTTCTTTTCAAACTGAGTACAGGACCTGTCAATCAAAGTGCCATTAAGGCACTTTTAAGCACTTAAAACCAGGTCTGCGCTCGTTTGCGCGGAGCTCACGCATGCGCACTGACGGTGAGCTCCGCTAACACAAGCGCACACCCGCGCTAATTTCTTTGAAAGAAAAGAAAAAGGGGTGACAGGAAAGTGGTGAAAAAGGGGTCACAAAGAGGGTAAGACAGTAGGGAAACAAGCGTGGGATTTGCAGGAGGGATGTAGGTAAGGCCCATAGATGCCCATGTCTTTGGCAGCAACAGCTGTGCATTTCCATGTATTTTGGTGAGACATTGGAAACCTTTCACCCCTGAGAGAGGTGTCAGGACAACATTAATATTTGTTGTAGAGCCAATTGTAATTAACTGTTTCAATGTCAAGCAGACATGTGTGCGACATGGACAGCTATGTATGGGGCGTAATTTTTTTGTGGGTACAGAGTGCCCTTTTTTTTTTTTCAGGTGAGAGTGGTATGTCAGGTGAAGGAAGTCGGTATAGCTGGGGAGGTAGGTTGGGTAGGTTAACAGACAAGACAGACAAGACGCATACAGGGCGTGTATGACACACGTGGGGGTTACACAATTGACGGGACGGAGGTTGGGATATCCGAGATGCATGAGCCCACAGATGGCAACAGTGGAACTGATATCCCCACCCATAGGCAGTTGCCACTGTTCCTTCACAGCCCAGGACGGGCTGTGCTGGGGGCTGTGTAGGCGGGGCAACTGCCGGGGCCGTTAGCTGTGCCACACGAGCCTCGAGCTGGCGTAGGGGCCCAAGAACAGAGTCTTGCATCTCCCTTCGCACCACAGACCGGACACCTTGGAGGGTGAGTGGACGAACCCCTCCGCCACACTTGCAGAGGGGACGGGCCCCATCCCCTGCAGCGCTTCCACCCGAAGGTGGCACAGGGCCACCGGAGGGGGTCCGCCTGGGCACTAGTGCCAGGTGCAGTCGCCAGCTGAGGTGGGAGAGGTGGGTCCGCTGGGACCTGCCTTCCCAAGCGTTCTAGGTTTGTGAGTAGTTATGTTAGTTTGGGTTAGTGGCATTTTATTCCATTCAGATTAGTTGTAACAGCATGCATTGGTATTCCCATCAAACAAACACCCAGATATTAACACCATTGAACAAGGGGCATATCAATATCACATGCATTATTTGAACAGAAATACACAGTCAAACAACATGCAGGGTTGATTAATGGCAACAGGCCATCAAATTTGCAGGTATGAACAGGGCACATGCACAAACAGACATTCATATAGTTTTGAAACGGACAAATGTCCATGATTAATGAAATGTTCACATACCATTATTTAGTGGGTGTTGTTATATGGAATTATAGGGTTGGGTGGAGATAGAAAGTGATGACACATTCATATGTTACACATTGATTTACATTTGTAATAGGTACACAATTAAGTTGAGGCTGATGTTTCAAAATAATTTTTATTTGACTGTCATACTACACCTGTTACAAATACATCACTATCCTACTTATTTTGAATCTGATCAGATACATCATCCTGCTACACTTTGATGACAGGACAGGGGACAACTATGGCTGTTTAGTCTGTCAGATAATCATTCATTCTATCTGCAAATTGTTTACTGTGATCACCATATACAGAATTTGGCCTAGACATTCCAGATTCTGACACACTGAAATCAGTTTGGGATATTAAGATGTACTTCCCACATGCATTTAGTTCTGTAGAAACACACCGGGGCTACTATATTCAGGGGTTATTACTACTTTATTTATTCATACATGACCCTTTCTGTCACTCTCACACATCCTGCAACTTCACAGTTCAGGTTGGTACTTCTAGGCTTTGTTCACATGTTAGACTGGTGGTGATTCAAACACTTTCCAACAGCCTCACTTCTGTCATGATTTAGCATTTCAACAGGGGATATATCTCACATATGACTACCTCAGATTCTGAAGCTGTACTCTTGAGACTACTGCAGGTTACACTATATTTAATTAATGGTGGGACATCTGTATTACAGCACTGTTTAATTCTATCAATTATATTTCCAGTTACACTTGCATACTGATGAACTTGTTGCAGGCATACCTGCAGACTTTCAATTCTTGCTTGCACATTATATTACTTTTAATCAATACACTGCAGTGTTCTGATACATGCTACAGTATAATATTTATTTACATGTAATGGATGGGGTTACTAACCTGCATGGTGGCACAGCCGCACCAGCCTACGGGCATACATCTCGCGGTTCGCAGAGCGGACACCTGCAGCTGTAATATGAAAGAAGTAATATTGGACTACACATCTCCATGGTATCAGCCAGTTGAAATCCTTACATACATAAGCAAAATGTAACTTACTCAGTAGTGGGGCGTTGGGCATATCCCGGGCCTCCTGGATCCATTCGGTCAACTGGTCTTGCTTGCATCGCTTCAGGTCCGCATGGTGGTGACGGACCTGCTCACCAGTGCGTGGAATGCCAGTAGCCCTGGTCAGATCACGAGCCAACTGGTCCCATGCCTCTGCCCTATAGGCTCCCCATGAGACCTGGCCCTGCATGAGTTGGGCCTCGTGATGATGGACAAGGAGCCAGACCATGTATCTGGACTCCTCAATGCCCCAATGCTGTGCTCGAAAGCAACGTCCCTCACCTACTCCACTCATTCTGACTGCAGGTCTGTTCTACAATCGTTTCTGCTGTGTATTCCCGCCTATGGGGCTTATATATGCCGCTTTTCCTGCACATTTCTCTGATTGGCCATTTTGGAATTGTATCTACTTCACTGAAAATGCTTTATCATGCTCCATTCTGGATTTTATCCCATATATATGCTATTTCTGCATTTCTAGGTATTGCTGTCATGGCTTAGTGGTTTAGTACCTTGACTCTAGTGCATGGTATCCTGGGTTCGAATCTGGCAACTGATTTTTGATTTTCCTGATAGAAATGAGTTGAGACCTGTCAATCAAACATGCCAAAAGCACTTTTAAGCACTTAAAAGCAGGTCTGCGCTCGTTTGCGCGGAGCTAACGCATGCGCGCTGACAGTTAGCTTGTGGGAGCGGCGCGCAAACAGTGTGCGCTGGGATAAACCTTAATTGGCTAGCGACACACATGTTTAGCTCAGCACAGCTAGTTGCAAACAGTTTTAGCCTGTTAAACTGGTGCTTAGCAATGGGCACGCAGTTTGCAGCTTTGTAAACACTACTCAGCTACGGGCAGTCTGTCTCACAGCAGCTTAGCTATCAGTACATTTCTGACTATTTTTATTATTGTGTTACTTCAAAATTTATGCTCCATTTCATTCCATTTTACAAAAGGGAATACTTTTACATTTGTACAATACTGTCAGGGGGCTTTTTAGTGCTTATTTACAAAAAAAAAGGTTGTTGTGGGGGCTCGAACCCTGCCTGCCTACTCTTAGGCCAGCAACTCTACCGCTAAGCTATTACTACTTGGCTTACTTTGCATATTTAGTTTTTATATCCTTTTCCAGTGACTGCTAACTGCAATTGCGCTAGTAGCACACCCGCGCACACGAGCGCACACAGTAGCAAACATTTACGGGGTTTAAAAAAATAAAACAGGTTTTAATTTAATTTTATAACATCTCTTCACTTTATACACTGATGGTCTGTCGGGGCATGTGTTGTGTAGTGTGTTTATTCACATTTCCATGGCCTCTCTCGTGGCTGTTTACTTTCAGCCATTCTAGTCTTCCGGGGGCGTGTCCGCTTGCAGGGCTTAGCCTACAGACACGCCCCCTACTCTCTTACACGGACCGTGTAAGAGTTACTAGTGTGATTCAGCATGCCTCATGCACCTCATGCATATGCATGACATGCTGACATCACACTGTTTAACTGCAGCCTCCGTGTAAGAGTTATAACTCTTACACAGAGGCTTCGTGAATCTGGCCCTTTGATTCACTAAACTGGGATTATCTTTTTAAAATTCTACAAATTTATGATTTCCCTATACAATTCATTACTTTAATAAAAAATATTTATAAAGACAATTTGACCTATGTAAAGTTAGGCCCATTTACATCAGAAACTATTGAAATTACTAAGGGGACTAAACAGAGATGTCCTATGTCTCCAATGTTGTGTGCATTAGCAACGGAACATTTTCCTCAGCAATCCGTTTTAACTCTAAAATTAAAAGCATTAACATTTTTGATCAATTTAATTCCAATATAATGCTCTTTGCAGATGATATACTTAAACTGAGTTAGCCTCCAATAAGTGCATTCTCTTTTACAAATCTCATCACTAGCAGTAATATTCCCTACTATAAAATCACCTACTATTAAGCAATATTCTATTATGTTCCTTACCTTTTGCAATCAACTGTAACCTTCTGAACTATTATTATACAATGTACTTTTGTGTCTATGTAGCTTACATGTGTAACTGTATATTTGTTTGTTATCTGTATGGCATGTACTGAGTGTTAATTATTTGGAGCTTTTCTGCTTGAGCCACAACTGAAAAGGGGTTTCCAACCCAGTCGGACTTTCACAGTAATCAAATGCAAATGAATGAATTAATTAATCAATCAATCAATCAATCAATCAATCAATCAATCAATCAATCAGTTAATCAAAATCAATCAATCAATCACCATGTGCATATACTTCTTACAAGGAGGCACTTAAAAGAAACCTCTCCAAACCTGAAAGACTTCCTAAGCCAACAAACTGCAACACCTACCTTCAGCAATTACTAAAGCACACACCAAAAGCAACACCTAACACTACACATGAGCCTACACCCAATGATCCTCCAAGAACAAAGTCCATAAGGCAAGCAAACACTTTACCTAGTACTCTTGTCACAGGAGATTCTATAGTACAACACACAGATACTCCTCTTGATAGGATGAACAAGGAGAAGATAAGAGTTAGTTGCCTATCTGGAGCTAGGATTCACAAAAGCATGCACGCACTTAGGTCACTGCATTACAGGTACCAATATAAGTCTATCATAGTTCATCTGAGTGTAAATGACCAGAGGTGTACCTCACCAGACTATATAAAAAGTGACCTTATGGATCTCTCTAAATATGTGTCAGCTACAAGCATGTGTCTTGCATTAAGCAGCATTCTATCTTCACCAAGAATGAAGCCCAGGTATGAACAAAAAATGATTGATTTTAATAATTGGTTTAGTTTCTGGTGTCACTCAAGGGGATCAGTATGGGAGGAAATGGTTAACAGACCACTTTGCTTTGTCAAGGATGGTCTGCACCTGTCCCCTTTTTTAGAATGACAAAACTACCAAAATAATAATAATAATAGTAATAATAATAATAATTAAAAGTTACTGATCAATGCTAGGAGACTAAAGAAACTCCACATCCTACAGGCTTTCCTCACTCTGGAGAATGCAGACATCTATGCTGTTATCAAGACTTGGTTTAAAGTCACAGAAAGTACTCTGACAGTGGAAAGCTACAGTTCCTTCCATACATTTAGACCATCAGCAGCACAGACCTGGGCTAAAGGTGGAGGTGTCTCAATCTTTGTTAGTAGCAAATACAACTCTATATTGCTTAAACAGGATGATGCCCTGCAGTTCATCTATGTCCAAGTCTCTATAAACAAGGTTCCCCTACCATCTACTGGCCAGCTACAGGTCACCTTCTATCACCCGCGAAGCTCAAAACTCTTAACTAGACCTACTAGAGGTGCTCACCATTCAACCAAATACCCTATTCACAGGAGACTTTAACAGCTATAGACTGGGAAATGTATACTGCCTCTAACTCACAGGCTCAGCATTTCCTGGACTTCATCAACACAAACACCCTGGACCAGATAGTGCACTCTTCAACCAGAGAAACAGACATATTGACTTGGTGCTCACCAACATGGGAGAGCATTGCATCCAACCCCCCCTCCCATGTCACATCCTGACTGATGAAGTTGGATCACAAAGCTGTCTCCATGGAAATAAAATTCAGCTTGTTAAACCCAACTAAACCCAAGCAAACTAAATCATATTAAGCGACGATTTGTCAAAATTCACATCTCCCTCCAAACTCCAAGAACACAACTACCTATGCAGAATTATTTACAGAAACCCTGTACAAACATGGAAATGGCTGCATTCAGGCTGCTGTATCTAGTTCTGAGAAGTAAGCCTAGATCTAACACCAAAAACAAACCACACTGGTGGATTATTTACCTTAACAGGCTATATAATAAAAAAAAAAGTCATGGCCAAAATCATAAGTAACCTTTTTGTTCATGCTACAAACTTTTAATAGTAGTACACACAGAATGACCCATAGCTTCAATGATCTTATATTATGACAGGCATGTGTATCACACTATGTTTGTCCATCTCACAGTGGGAAATTCACAGTTATTGGCATTTAGTTGCAGCAATGATACATTACAATAACTCTATGTACAGGGCTGGACTTAGGTGAAATTGCACTCTAGGCACTGCCTACTGTTTCAGCACCCTCTCTCTCTCTCACACACAGACACAAACACACACACACATCCTCCAGTGCTACCCTCTGCCCCCCCTCCAACATCTTGAGCTTCCCATACCATGCACTTTACATTTTTCTTCCTTTTTTCCACATTTAGCCTTACTGTTCAGCTTTTTCAAGAAACCATAACTTTCTGTATGCTCTGATGTGCATTTTAAAGTTTTTTTTCTTTGCACACAGCCTTCATAACTGATGACAGCAACAACCTCCTCAGCAGCCCACAGAACATCAAAGGCAGATGGAAGGAATACTTTGCTTCTGAATGAAGGAAACTCTACAGAGGCTGTACTGCCTGAGATATGGCCTACAGTGTAAGAAGAAGATAAGCCCACCCTATCAGATAAAATAAGGACACCATTAAGGAAAATGAAGTCAGGAAGAAAGCTGGCTCAGATGAGGTTATGGCAGATATGATTAAGATATTAGGGGAGTTAGGGGAGAAATGTCTCCAGAGGGTACTTATAGCAGTATGGAGGGAAAGGTATGTCCAATATGAATGGAGAATAAGCATTCTAGAACAAGTTTTCAAGAATAATGGAGACATTCACAACTGTGGGTATTATAGAGATATCAAACTTCTGTTACACTGCAAGAAGGTTTGGACAGGCTGATTTTTAAATGAGAATGTAGACTAGTAGAAAGTAAGATGGGAACAGAGCAGTTCAGATTCAGATCAGGATGAAGCACGACTAAAGACTAAACCAATCTTTGCAACAAGACAGATAACTGAGAACAACTGGGAGATGAGGAAGGAGACCAACTGGCCTGTCCTAGACTTGGGGAAAGCATATAATAAGGTTAAAAAAATGATTTGGGCAATGCTGTGATGGTTCAAAGTCCAAGAAATATCAGTAGATTTAGTACAGGCTATGTACAAGGATCCAATGACAGAAATAATAACAAGTGTTCAGTTCTGAGCCCACTTTTGTTCATCTTGTTGGACTTACATTAGCAAAAAAGCTGGAGGGGACACATCAACAAAGCTGCTGTGTGCAGACAAAGTGGCATTACAGGCAGACTGTGAATAAGAACATCAGAAAATGATGGGTGAATGGACGGCAAAAATTAAAGGCATACAGGATAAAACTGAGAACAGATAAGACAGTTGTAATGGCAGCAAATGGGGAGAATCTGAAGTTGTTGAACATTGAGATAGAAGTAAAAACTGTGGCATAGGTTAACAGTTTCAATTATCTGGGAGGGATGTTTGAGGAGAATGGATTCTGAATGAAAGAATCAAAGCTAGAATCAGAGGGCAGCAGCCAACTGGCAAAGATTGTCAGGGATAGTGTGTAATGCCAAAGAAGCTGAAAAGTAAGGTGTACAAAACAGTGGAGTGATCAGTACTACTGCATGTTACAGAAGCCAGAGCAATGAAGGCACAGCAGTTGAGGAAGCTAGATTGAGATCTGGATGGATTGTGTGAGAGAAGACCTGTGACCATCATGCATGACTGTTGATGAAGGTAAAAGTGGCACTGAACTAATAAAGATGGTGACAGTTGTTGAGACACCCCAACAAGTGTAGGATGCACACTGCAGGGCAGATGAGGAAATAAGGACATCAAAGCAGAAACCCAAGTAGCTTCAATTGCAGAGAAGGTCAAAGAGAACAGATTGCAGTGGTTTGGGCACGTGTGCATGAAAGCAGAAGATAATCTGGTGAAGAAATTTGGGATGGCCAGGAAGAAGGCAAGTGGAAGTGAGGACTTCCAGCAAAGATCTGGATGGATTGTGTGAGAGAAGACCTGTGACCATCATGCATGACTGTTGATGAAGGTAAAAGTGGCACTGAACTAATAAAGATGGTGACAGATGTTGAGACACCCCAACCTAATGAAGAAAAAAGATGGAGAAAAAGTTTGTTGATGATGAACTTTGAACACAAATGTCATCTTACAGTACCTTTATATCTGTTATTCATTAGGTATTTTAGTATGGAAAGATTCTTCTCAATACTTCTTAAAACCAACTTTAAAGGAAGGGGAAAAGGACAAACCAAAAGGGATACAGACCTACAAGTTGGTTTTGTTGTGGAAAAGTAGATGTCAGAATTGGAAAGGTAGGACTTGAAATCATATATCAGTATGCATATATTGAAAAGAGAGCTATAATAACTTGATTTTCTACAATAATATAACAAGAGCTATGAATAAAAAACTGTGCTGAGATGTAATTTATATAGAGCAGTCTTCAGCATTTGACAGGGTCATGCACAAAACACTTACTAGTAAATTAGAAAAACTAGGTATTAATGTAATCTTGATAAAATGGCTTACATGTGTTTAGGTTGTATCCTTCTGATCTTTCTTTTTCATCTGAGATGTTGTATTGTCTGTATGCAGATGAATTGTAAATTGGAAAACTTATTACATCTTTTACAGATGGGGCATATCTGCAAAAGAACTTGGCAAAATTGACCATTTAGGGCACACAAGGGTAATATACTGACAGATATTTCAAAACTAAGAATATGAGATTTGGGAGACATAGACTGAAAGGTGAATATTTGATACAGCAAGTGACTGAAACAGAGGATTCATTTACAGATCTGGGTATATGGGTAGATCCATCTTTGAGTTTTTCCTGGTTATAGCAACCAGTCAATTAATGACAGCTGTAAAACTTCAAATTGTATAAAAAATATTTGTAAAGACAAGAATATCAGAAATGATGAAATTGCAAGTTACATTAAACCCAAACTAGAGCAGTAGCATAGCAACAGTGGGGTGAGATGGACAGCTGCCCCAGGTGCAAAGTGTTAGGGGGATATTGTGCACTGAAGCATTCCTGCATTCTTAAGTTTTTTTCTGTACTGAAATATCAGCACACGAAAGGCATGTCAGTTCAGCACTTTCTGTAGTAAGCCAGCAAGGACAATTTTTTTTTTTGCTCTTCACTTGAAGAGCTGAGGGGGGTGGGGCACTACTCTAGAGTCCAGCACAGGGCACTAGATCAACCAATTATGGCTCTGAGCTAGATTATGTAATAGTAAAATGGAAATCTTATAAGAAAATTTGCATTAGGAATTGGAAAGAGTACAGCAGAAATATACCAAGAACAAGCATGGATATGAAAGTTTAAGTTAGTATGAATAATTAAAATATCTGAGTGTATACAGTGTCTTATACAGATATGTAAAGGAGACCTTATTCAGGTATAGAGGACATTTAGAGGCAACTACCTCAGGGAATGCTTGGATTATCAATGAGTAGTAGTGTATCACTGGAAAACCTGTGTAGGAAATTATATAGGAATGAGAGATGTACGAATTGGTGGTCTGAGACAGTAGCTGACACCTGGAATGGACTACCAAATTTATATTAAAACAAGCAGGTGTTTGCATTTTTCTAAGAACCATATGGGTAATTATTATGTAGATGACTGTTTTGTTATATTGTCAGGCTAGTATGACATTATTTCCCATGCCTGAAATGTAAGTATGTATGTGTGACTGAATGACAGAGTGACCTCTCCAATGAGTCCCCCATGTCACCTTTAACTGTGTATTTAAGCAACATTAATCAGGATAGCCCCACTGGTGTCACCAGTCCCTCTGCCATTAACTGGTAAGTGTGGATTTCATAAGAGGTGAGTGGATCACAGTTCTGTCATATCTGCTTGTACAGGTAAAGTCTTGACTACACTATCTCTGCATGATGGCACTCTTTAATAAGCCACTGCTTACGATTAGATGTGATCTAGGAGCATCCCCTGCCCCCCTCAATGGCAGCAGTGTCTCCTACCCAACAACATTAGCCTGGCTGTTATTGGAGCTCCTGTCTTTGCTGGGAATACCACAGTGGTCTGCCAATATCTGTAAACCCTTCCCATTCCTAAGTCTGGAGAGGAGAAAGTAACCCAAGTCTTTTTATTATTCTCTTAGCCCATGTCAGTTCCAACTGGTGCTAACTGAAGTCAGGGTAGCTGGGTTATAGTCATGGTTTTATATCTCTTTGTCAGTGGAGCTGGTTGAAACTTTATAGTTTTAGTGGACCCTAACAGCTCTTTGCTTACAGAAACTGGAAACAATGACACTACACATATTCTTTCTTTTACTTATGCAGAAACATTTTATTTATTTATTTTCCATTCCACAGTTAACTGGGTTAAATAACAACTGGCATAAACATAACATGGTTGGAGATATTCAGTTAATGGGAAAAATGTTGGATCAATAGATGTGCATGACATCAGCAAGATTATAACATTCCTATTATTAGTTATTTATCAATTTACTGCTGTTTTTTTTTTTTTAACAGGAAAGTCCGACTGGACACAGGACCTATTTTCAGTGGATGTCTGGGGACAAAGGCTCCAATGTGTAAACAGTAATAAACAGAGTGACACTAACATTTGAAAGGAAATAATTTATAAAAGTCTTTTCAACATTTTTCAAAAGAGGGAGAACTGCATTTCAAATCTGATAAAGTATGCAGACTCAATAAAATAAGGATCCAGGCCACCAGTGGAGACAAATCTTTTATAACACAACACAGATTAGCGCTTTTGTCTTGAAGCAAGACTTCTTCAGATAATACAGATGTGCTACACATTACTTATAAAGCCCTTTCAGTCAAACATAATTAAAATTTAAAGACACATGGGTCAAATACAAAAATTTAAAACATGACAAAAGTGCATATATAATTCTGACATTTAACCAGACAGGTAACAACCATACAAAAAATGCCCAAACTTGGCAACATGATAAATGTAGAATAATCAAATTCTAACTGCCTTAGCTTTTAATACTGGCTTAATAGTTATATATTCATTAAGACCAGGAAAAATGTTGGACCTCAGCCTTAGCTGCCATTTTAATTCTCTGTTCAACAATACATTTTTAATGTCACCTCCCCTAGAATTACTTTTTACCACATCAATAATACTAAATTTAAAATCATTAAAAGAAGAACATGATACTGAATGTTTAAACAAAGCACTTGTTTCTTTTCCTATCCGTATATCATGCAGGTGCTCATACATTCTATCCTTAAGTGCTCTCTCTGTTTTTCCTATATAGAATGCAGGGCACCTTACACAAATAGCCAGATATACTACCATCCTAGTATTGCAATTACCTTTGCAAAATCTCACAATACTTTTCAAGCCATTGTTTAAACGTATACAGTCATCCTTAAAAATATAAGAACATTGACTACAATTGCCACACTGACTAGTAGCCTTTTGTACTATTCTATCATACTTATCAGCTTATTCAAATAGTCTTTTGAAGTTTTTCCCTGTTTTGGAAGTAAATATAGGTCTTGAACCTACTGCTTCGTATAACTCCTTACTAGTTTTTAACACACTCCAGTTAGTTCTAACTATGTGAGTGAATATATCTGAAAAGGTGTTAAATTCTGTGACACATGCCCCATTAAAATTTTTGTCGTCCTTTCTTTTCACAACAGTGGTCAAAGGTTGACCTAACAGAGCCTTGTATTTCATACCCCACCCTTTGTAAATTTCATCCAACACATCCTGTATAAGCTCTACAGGATACCCCCTTTCTACAAATATTTTACCAAGAAAAATAAGTTCTCCAACTAATTCGTCTTGATCAGAAGTCATCCTTGCGACCCTCACAGCCTGACCTTTAATAAGACTTCTTTTCTGAAACTGGGGGTGATAACTAGTGTAGTGCAGGTAACTGTTACACCATGTACTTTTGCTATAAATTCTAGACTTAAATCCATTAGTAGTTTGGAAAATGGTTGTGTCAAGATAATTAATACTAGCATTGTTCCAGGTGTGGGTGAGGGTGAGGAAAGAGGTACATGTATTTAGATAATGCATAAACAATTCCACAGTGTCTTTTGTCCCCTCCCATAACACAAAAATATCATCAAGAAATCTCAAATATAAACTATATTTTCCTGGAACGAGCAGTTAAAGACAAACCTATTTTCCCATTCCAGCATCACTAAATTGGCATATAGGTTCATAGGTTCATACTAGGCTATCTGCCCTAGGGCATTTATAAGCTTAGCCAGAGTATGTTTGGCTTTCGCCACCCATTTTAAATTAATTTTGCTATGCCCTTTTTCGAGGTTAGTATACTGTGCCTCTGTCTAACAGTGACACAGAAGTGATACCCAGGGTAAACCTACGATCTCCCATCCACTCATCAAGATTCCTCTTGAAGAGAGTCAATGAGGGACTCTGCCTAACCTGGACTGGGATTTTATACCAGAGTGAAGGGAGCCTCTGGGTTATGAATCTGTCCCTCCAGCATGTCCTATTTATTTCAGTGCTGAGGTTCAAGTCTCTCGAGCGTCTAGCTCGATGGGATTTGGATTTGTTGAGGTGCAGCATGTCCCTTAATTCCGGGTTGGACATGACCTTATACGTCAGGCACAGGTCACCTCTGAGCAGGCGGTATGCCACTGAGTAGAGCTGGAGTTTCTTTAACCGGGCAGCATATGGCATCTGTTTGAGCCCTTTGATCCTCTTGGTGAGGTACTTTTGGGGTCTTTCCAGTTGCTGCAGGTGTTTGGTAAGGTACATCCCAAAAGGGGCATTGTACTCGATTATGGGCCTGATGAGGGATGAGTAAAGAGGCACGATGACCTCCCCTACTCTAGATGTGAATCCCTTCATGATTAGGTGGGCTATATAAAATGTTTTTCTAACCACTTGGGCCACGTGGTTGTCAAATGAGAGATTGCTATCAACTTGGGTCCCCAGGTCCCTAATTACTTCTTCTGTACTTAATGGATTACCACCTATGTGGTAATTTGTGGGCACTTTGTTTTTGCCAAAGGGGATGACTATACACTTTTTGGCGTTTAGCTTGAGGCCATGGCTCTGGCACCAGTTGTCCATTTCTATGAGGCCCTTTTGGAGGATGCTTGTGTCGGCTGGAGAGTCGATTATGGCGCCCAGTTTGCAGTCATCTGCGAACTTGGTCAGCCACAGTCCTTCCGTGTTGGCCTGTACCTCAGAGAAATATATACCAAACAAGAGAGGTCCCAGGACTGAGCCTTGTGGGACGCCACTTGTAACTGGTTTGGAGTCTGACATGGCTCCAGCAATTCTAACCATGTGGGTTCTGTCCTTGAGCCAGTTTGCAACCCATCTAGTGACACAGGGGTTTGTATTTAAGCTGGTGAGCTTATCTATAATTCCCGAGTGGGGTATTGTATCGAAGGCTTTTGCGAGGTCCAGATAGGCTGTGTGGACCACCTTCCCTTCGTCAATGGCCTTGGTGACTGTTTCAAAGAAGTCAACCAGGTTTAAGAGGCAGGATCTGCCCTTAACAAAGCCAAACTGGGTAGGATCCAGTGTCTGTAGGTCCCCAATATCTTTATTTATGAGGTCCATGATGATCCTTTCCATAGCTTTGCAGACCAAGCTAGTCAGGCTTATGGGGCGATAGTTTCTAGGGTCCATTGAGGCACCACCTTTGTGGAGAGGAACCACTGTTGCTGTACGCCACTCTTTGGGTACATATCCTGTAGTCAGGCTGAGATTGAACAGTAGTTTTATGTTTGGGTTTAGCTCTTCTTGGAGTTCATGTAGGACGCAGCCTGGGACACCGTCTAGTCCCATTGATGCTGTGTTTCTTGCTTTGGAGGGGGCGGCTCCCACCTAAGCATCTGAGATGTCAGGGGGGCAGCACTCTGCTGGGATAGATATTTGCCCTTTTGGTGGGGAGGGGGGGAGAAGTTTGCGCTGAACCTGTCAGCTAGGATATTGGCAATGTCTGCGGGATCAGTGTATTTTTTGTCATTTTGGACTAATTCTGAGCATATCTGGGAATTCCTACCCAGGTTCCTAACATAACTAAAGAAAGCCTTGTGATTATCCTTAGCGTCCTGTGCAATTTTTCTCTCGAAGCTGGCCTTTGAAGATTTTATGAGTGCCCTTAATTTTTTGCTAATACTGATCAGAGATGCCTTCCCTTTTTGGGATTTTGCTCTATCATGTAGTAGCTTCCTCCTTCTATTGTATAGTTTGTTTATGGCTGGGGTCCACCAGACAGGTTGTCTGCCTTTGGAGGATTGGGTCTTGGTTTTATTTGGAATTGCATGATCCATGCATTCCTGAAGGTGTTCATAGAATGCATTTATAAAGGATTCTGTGGTCTGGGCCATATTTTCCACAGACCCGGGGGCTTTGAAGGATTCCACCTCGGTTTTGAGGAGTGTGAAATTTGCTTTAGAGAAGATTTTCACTGTGGTTTTCTGGGCAGGGGGTGGGGTCGGGATGTGAATATCCAGTGAGATCAGTTTATGGTCTGATCTTACCAGTGAGGGATACACTTCTGGTCTGGAGCATTGAGTCCCCATGTTGGTGATGATCAGGTCCAGTATGTTTTCCCCTCTTGTGGGAGTGGTAACAAGTTGTTCCATAGCATTTGAGTTTATGAATTCTAGGAACCTTTAGGCAAGGGTGTTGGAGCTAGAGTAATGCTCCCAATCTATGTTTGGGTAGTTGAAGTCGCCCAATATAATGGTGTTCGGAGAGACCTTCATATTTTCCAGTGTTCTCAGGAAGGCCGAGTGGGGTTCCTGGGTTTGGGAGGGTGGTCTGTAGCAGGCTATAAACTGAAAGGCAGTTTTACCCACTGTTAGTTGCACATGGATAGTCTCTGATGCTTCGTGCTTTGCCACCAACCTGGAGGTGTGGGTATCTTTGATGAATATCGATACTCCCCCTCCTTTTGTGGTTCGGTCCACGTTTTGGGGCTGAAAAGCATTGTATGAGGTATAACCTGGTAGTGCTGGGGTGCTCTCGGGAGTCCTGAACCAGGTTTCTGTTACTGCACAGATATCGATGTTCTCCATGCTAAGGAGAGTTTCGAGTGCGTGCATCTTGAGGTTTAGACTTCTAGCTTGGAGTAGCATTACTCTTAGTTTCTTATCCCTTGTGATACCTATGGAGGTGGGTTTGTCTTTTGAGCCTTACCTAAAAAAGGCACTATGGGGGTAGCAAGAGCCTTTGCCAATATCCGAAAGCCCAGGGGTGACAGGTGCAAGCCGTCCCTAGAAAAGCATCGTGGCTTGTCGTGACATATGCTGCCCCCATAGCTACCCCACTAATTTCTTGAAAATATTCCCCTTGAAAACTAATATAGTTGTGGTCAAGAACCACCTCCAATAGTTCCAAGGTCAACTGGATTTGATCTTTAGATAAGGTGGAATATTTGTTTAAACTGTCACTAAAAAACTCATATCCTTCATGTCTCAGGATACATGTAAAAAGATCTTTAACCTCAATTGTGAGGAAACTACAACTCTCACTCCACACATCTTTAGTTAACTTAGTTAGAAATTCCCAAGAATCTTTAATTAAATGCTTAGTTTTAGCTGTTAATTCTTTGGTACACTAATGACATATACTGCTAAAGGGTGAGTCTTAGAATTCCTAGCTGACACAATGGGCCTAAAAGGTGGTTCTTCTACTGATTTATGTACCTCAGGTACCCCAAAGATGTTAGGAATAATAGGGTTAAGTTGCCTCAAATAATGATGTGTCTTACTGTCTATCCTATTTTCTAACAGGTATTCCTCAAGTAATGAATCAATTCTCCTGTAGGCTATATAAATTTCATTTTTTGAAACGGGAGAATAAGTAGTAGTGTCAAGCAAAATATTAGTAATTTCATTGTTGTAATCTTCAATACCATATAACACTATACCCCCTCCCATGTCAGGCTTCATTATACGATATTCACTTTGTGACTGCAGGTCGTATAATAATTTCTGTTCTTCTTTATTTAAATTAAGGTGCTCTGCTGTCCATCTGTTCTTTGTATATGCTTCATAAATTTCATCTGTAACAATTTTTTCGAACAGCATCAAAGTTGGGTGGAGGGGGGGTTTGAAGGTACTACTTCTAACTAGTCCTGTATTACCACTAAAATTGTCATTTTTTGTTATTTTGAAAACCATATTCAGGTTTAACTTCCTAAGATATAGTTCAAGGTCAACTAGTAAATTAGCTATATCACCATGATTGGATTTAACAAACTTGAATGCTTTGGAAAAAAGATTGAAGTGTTGCTTTCCTAGGGCATGTGGTGTGTAATTGAAAATCTTAAATCCTTTATATTCACTAACAATACCTCCAGTACCATCAACTACCACTATTTCCCCTTCTATCCCACCTTCTTCCACCCAGGACTCTCCCCAAGGAAACTGGGTGGATGTCCTGGGTCTGATGGATATCTCGTTTTGTTGGCCAACCGTTCTGACCTTCTTAGTACTAAAAAATGCTCGTTGTGCTCAGAGAAAGAATCCAATTCATCAAGAGGCCTATTAATAGCACCATTCACTGTCATATCCCTACCATATTCAGTCTCCCTTTCCTCTGTAGACAATCCTGCCTTACTATATTTGTTTTTGTAATTGTTGTGAAAATTCCGATTATTCTTCTTATTATTGTTATTGTTTTAGTTTTTAAATGGACCCGGGTATACTTTACTAATACTATATTGTTGTTTATCCCTCATAAACTTTTTCTGCTTCCTGATAAAAATATTATTAATTTTTTTGTCAGTTCTACTCAAACATTTCTTGTATAACTGCTCATATTCTGGAAACAGCAAGTCTTTTAAAATATCACCGTTCAATTTATTTATTTCTTTATGTAATGCTGCTAAGGCTAAATCATTATATTTTATCAGTTTATTAATCAAACCCAGCCCACATTCATTGAAAAAACAATGAAAATCATTCAAAACTTCTTGAGTGTATGTAATACCAAAAGGATATTTATACATTCTTAGTCTTTGTGCGACCAATTTGTAATTAAGACAGCAAAATGAATAGCGATTGTCAATTTGCAAACATTTACATTTAAAAAGTTTTTTTTCTAAAGTGAAAATCATGTCCTTAAGTGTCGGCGCATCCTCATAGTTCAGCCCATAACCATAGACATTATTACCAGGGTTATAGATGGCAAAAACAGAGTCAAAGTCAAAATTATTTTCTAAAATATCATTAAATCGCACTGAGTAGTTTAAACGATGAGAATTGTGCACCTCAGTGCCTTCAGCATTTAAATTAGAAACGTTACCCAGATGGACAACATGTGAAACAGTACCTTTTGAATTCTTGTATAACTGCTGAGAACCTCGGCCATTACTTTCCAAAGGAAGCTGCGTTCCACCAGACATGGTACGATGAACAGGCAAACCTAGTCCAGTTTTATGGCACAGTCCATGCTGAACGCCAAAACCTTCCATCTGAATCCCACCATGACTCGCAATGCCCAAGCGTGGAGACGACGTAGTAGGCGCTTCTGAAGCTCCCTTTGCATATGGAGAGACCGAACCTGGTTGAATGGCTCCATCTGCTGGCTCGTTTTGGCTCAACAGCTCAATAAGCCTGGTAAGGTCCCCCTTCAAGGCTGTAACATCTTCACGAACTCTGATAACCTCTCTTTGTGTTCTAACAGCACAGTCAGTACCAAAAGGGTCGTTATTCTCAATAATGGTAGAATCACCAGACACATCATTCACAGCGGTAGCACAAGTGGAAAAAACTGCAAAAACTGCAAAGAACAAAAATCACCAAAGGCAGACCACTAGACCCCGAATGAAAAAACTGCAAAGCACACTATAAATGAAAACTAGGCAAACATAATAAAATAAGGATCCAGGCCACCAGTGGAGACAAATCTTTTATAACACAACACAGATTAGCGCTTGTCTTGAAGCAAGTCTTCTTCAGATAATACAAATGTGCTACACATTACTTATAAAGCCCTTTCAATCAAACATAATTAAAATTTAAAGATACATGGGTCAAATACAAAAATTTAAAACATGATAAAAGTGCATATATAATTCTGACATTTCACCAGACAGATAACAACAATACAAAAAAATGCCCAAACTTGGCAACATGATAAATGTAGAATAATCAAATTCTAACTGCCTTAGCTGCTAATACTGGCTTAATAGTCATATATTCATTAAGACCAGGAAAAATGTTGGACCTATTAGTTTTCAAGGGGAATATTTTCAACAAATTAGTGGGGTAGCTATGGGGGCAGCATGTGCCCCCGTATATGCCAATTTAGTGATGTTGAAATGGGAAAATAGGTTTGTCTTTAACTGCTCATTTCAGGAAAATATACATTTATATTTGAGATTTCTTGACAATATTTTTGTGTTGTGGGAGGGGACAAAAGGCACTGTGGAATTGTTTGCGCATTATCTAAATACATGTACCTCTTTCCTCCCCCTCACCCACACCTGGAACGAATCTAGTATTAATTATCTTGACAGAACCATTTTCTAGACTAGTAATGGATTTAAGTCTAGGATTTATCGCAAAAGTACATGGTGTAACAGTTACCTGCACTACACTAGTTATCACCCCCAGTTTCAGAAAAGAAGTCTTCTTAAAGGTCAGGCTGTGAGGGTCGCAAGGATGACTTCTGATCAAGACGAATTAGTTGGAGAACTTATTTTTCTTGGTAAAAAATTTGTAGAAAGGGGGTATCCTGTAGAGCTTATACAGGATGTGTTGGATGAAATTTACAAAGGGTGGGGTACGAAATACAAGGCTCTGTTAGGTCAACCTTTGACCACTGTTGTGAAAATAAAGGACGACAAAAATATTAATGGGGCATGTGTCACAGAATTTAACACCTTTTCAGATATATTCACTCACATAGTTAGAACTGACTGGAGTGTGTTTAAAACTAGTAA